>NC_057808.1:553656589-553711859 GCF_018294505.1 Triticum aestivum | reverse complement strand
CTAGTCATCAGCAAACGCCACCGTGCTCTAAGCTCAATCGACGATTGCATGAAGGGAAGCACTAGTGTTACTGGAGATTGGAGTTGACCACAGTCCTGCTGCCTGTGAAAAAAATCTAAGTTGAGTGTCGACAGTATTTAACTGGCGTCTGGCGCTACTGCAAGTATGTATGACATGCATTTTGTATGGAGCCATAGACAAGATCCTGCCACATGATCCCCACATTCCTCGAGCACAGGGCTCTGCGTTTTCCCTCCCTTTAAAAGAAACCACTAGGCACCCTAATGAAAAAAGTGAGTAGTACATGTCATGTGATGTCGTATTATGTTCAATCCTCCGAATTATGTCCGTATGTTGAAGGGTTAATCATCTTAATATTCGTTTACACATTGGAGGTGACCAGACATTAGCTAGCTACCATTTTCGAAAGTACTTCCTTCGTCCCGTAATATAAAAACGTGCAGTCTGCCGGTGCAAGCAAGCATGTGCAGCCGAAGCAAGCGTAACACGTACGTACACAAACGACCGCCTCTACCGCTGCAACGCGCGGCCACGGTGCTGCGAGCACATGCAAAGGAAGCCAGAAAAGGACGTACGAAAGCGTGTTTGCAGCTAGCACAAACCGACGATTTTTCCAGATCGTCGGAAGCTTCCCATTCCTGCCGCTGCTGCTGCCAGATGAGGTTCCGGTACAACCACCAACCGTGGCCGCTAGCGAGCTGCCACATAGCCCCCTGTAGCCTGCCTGCTTTGGATTAGTTTAAGATATTTTTCTTGTGTCATGACGGTGGCAAAGCACCTCGAAAACACCGTGTTCAACCTGTGGCTGTGGGGCTGGGACATTTTCTTTCCGTTCCTGTCTTTTGACTTGTTAAATCGATGACGATCAGGCTACTTCATTTTTTTTTCAAAGGCAACCACGGTGCCCTACGACACAAGAAAAAATGATTCGAACAGATAAGAGCATGGTTAATAATACAGTCAACAATTCGCTATGAGTAGTTGCATTGTCATCTACAGCCAATCTTGTAGTCGGCATGTACAGTTGTAAGTTTTATATATATACTACTTTATAAATAGTTGGTCAAGCTTACAACCTCACGAAGCGTCTTAGGGCTCGTGCTAGAGCCGACTACTAACGAAGAGTCCGCTTCTCTTCTTCCTCATCCTCTCTCTCCTTCAACTAAGTAAAGATAAAATATTCTAGTCTTTATAGCCCACTTATATCACCTTATTGTATTAGCTCTACAAAATACGGGTGTGCAGTCCAAGAAGTATATACACTAGCTCGTTTTTTGTCGTGGGGAAAAAAATACCCAAGCTCATATTGGCTTGCAGTAACATTTCGAGCTGAATCCTGCATGTTGTATTATACTGTATTGTGTGCAATCTCTTTGTTACTACTCCACTTCTTAGAGTTGTGAATTTGACGATGGCTTCGATGGAAACTGTGTGTAACAGTTTGATCGGGAATTCAGCATATTTACATGTCCTACGAGCTATTCTCATCACAGTATGGGTGGCCATGTACTACTCCACCTAATCAAACAACAACCTTCTCCGCTTTGCAAAGCAGTTAGAGCGTCTACAGCCGGGCGTCCTATATCCGTCTCATACATCCAGGCAGATCATTCGGCCACTAGCCGGTCACAAAATGCCGACTCAGTCGGAGCTCTCAAACGGGCCTCAAACGCCCGGACTGACCGGCACCCATCATATTCGTCCCAAATGTAGGACGGATATGAGGCGGTCCGGGCGTGTCCGCCACGTCAGCCCGGCCCACCGCTAGCCCACCCGACCCCGCAAAACCCCTCGTCCGGCAGAAACCCTAACTCATTTTGCTCCGCGCCCCTCCCTCCCTGACGCTCCCATTTCCCCAATCCGCAAAATCCCTAGAGCCGACGAGCGCTTGCGGGTTGATATGGGCGGCAGCTCCGGGTCCGGTGCGACGCCCCTTGTCACCCGTCGCGGCAGGGTCGATGCCGGCGCCGGCCCTTCCAGCCCCGCCCGCGGATCTGCGAGGCCTGCCCGGTCTGCTCCCTCCCGACGGCCTCCTCCACCTCCTGCTCCGGCGGCTGGATTCTAGTGCTCGCTCAGCCGACGCCGCGGATGCGGACTCCGGAGTCGGAGGCACGAGCTGCCCGCCGCGAGAGGCAGAGGGCAAGGGAGATGGCGGGCGGATCCGACGGGTCTGCGCAGTCCGCCCGCCGACGCCGGGTGCCCGACGAGGAGGAGCATCTCTTCGAGTGGGTGTGCCGCTGGTCACTGGCTGAGGTGGAGACTAAGGCCCGATGCCTCTGGAGGCTCAACGTGAAGCAGCTCCGGCTTGACATTGAGCAATCCGAGCGGGAGGCGGCGGAGGCAGCGAGGGAGGCGGCGAGGGTGGCCAAGCGCAAGCAAGACCGCGTCGTCCGGCGCTTGCAAGGCTACATCGTCATCTCCGATTCCTCCTCCTCCGACGCATCCGACGGCTACGACATGGACCCACCTCCTGCCGCGGACACCTACAGCTGCGCCGGCGACCGGAAGGGCAAAGGGTCGGCGAGGAAGTGGTGAAGATCCGTCTTTATTTCAAGTTTTTAGTTGTAGTTTGAACTTGTCCGCCGTATTATGTGTATTATGTGAACTTTGGTTATCTTTCGATGATCCGGCTTTGATCTTTTCATGAACCGATTGTGCATTCGTATGTCCGCTATCTACATAGTTTTTATCAACGTTGCATGGTTTAGTATGAATATAGGTGACGGAATATGAGATACGTGGGTTTGGAGCCCCGGATATAGGAAGTGTCCGGTCAGTGTTTGTGGGCGTGCCCGGACACGTCCGCCGACGTATACGGGGCCGGATTTGATGAGTTCGGCTAGAGATGCTCTTAGAGCCGGACAAAAGAGGCCTACTAATAGGATTGTTCCATTTTCAAAAGCTATGACGCAGAGCTGGTTTTAACTTACGCGCGCTAGCTTAATCATCCATGATATTCTTCCCCATATTGTTAAAACGGATAAATCAAACGGTCGACCTCCAACTGCCCTCATGCCTCCAAAAGAAGGCATCGCAATGTCAATGTAGGTAGGCCTGGCCGGGGGCCATGTGCATGCGATGCGAACAACAACCCTAAGCTGCTCTGCTTTCCTGGTTCTTCTTTTTCTCCTTTGCCGGTGTGCCGGTGCCAATTAGCAGCCACTAATCATAATGCATGTTGTTGCAGCATCTCGTGCCATGGATTCGCCGATAATATCGGGCGCCTCATTGCTGCAGACATGCGCGTCTGCCTGCCTGTGCTGCTGGTCCGCAGAATCAAAACGAACCAGACCGGACCCTTGTGCTCGCGGCCACGGCGCGATGAGCTCAGCCACGAGGAAATTGACCCCCAATATGTGCACCGTATCCGTCTACAGGTCAAAACTCTCCTCTCACCCTTAAAAAGAAAATAAATTTTCCCCGTGCTCATCCACTGCCTCGTTGATAGGTGTAGCCGTCCGGTTACTACTGCGACTGCAAGCACATTCTCACTAAAAGTACGACATAGTTACTACTACTCTAGGTGCATGAGTCATCTTAAATTGTGCACTGCAACCAAAGTGAAGGAAAAAATAAGAGTATTTAATATTTATTTGCTAATTAATAGCATTGCATGCAATGAACTGACTACTGCATGTCATGTTTGATAGTCCAAAATCATTGAAAGCATACACGTTCCACATCTTTTATTGATTGATTCTTTTATTTATGTCAAGAAACGAGAAACAAGGTGGGAGTTAATGCATTGCGCCTAAGTGTTTTGAGATAATTTAGTTTTTGTAAGGTGATTATACGCCGAGATGGAGGAAATACTATATTATAGGTAGGTAACCTAGGCTCATGAGCCATGCCTCCTGCTCTGTACCCCTTGCAACACAAATTCCATGGATGGCAGTAGTTTTGGCTAGCTACACAAGCAGCGGAGAGTTTGATCAGCCTTGAGCTGATTTGCATGTACGCTGGCATTGGCAACCTCTCCACATCGCAACTTGCGAGCGGCAGTTAGGCATGTAGGCTATCGTTGTACACCAGGTCTATGATTAATCACCCGAAACATGCATAGTGTGCAGATGATGGAGGCTGGAGGCCTTCTCGACACATCTTGCAAACTTCCTGAGACGCCCGCTACTGATCGGTGGCTAATGATGGGGCACCCCAATGAAGCCTCTCTGGTGGATCCATGGATCAAGCTGAAGATCACAGACGACGCGCAGGGCTTTGCCTCTCCTTCCAAGAAGCAAGAGATTGGAGCAACGGCATTCTCAAGTCCAATATCAACCCTGACAGCAACCTGGTCGCCTCAAGCTGCGGCTGCGTCCTCGCTGAAGTCTCGCAAAGCCTCCCAGTAATTGATCTGCATCTAAGGGCGTGATTGCTTGCATTGTGTGCATGATGTGTTCCTGTAGAATTTATATCTGCATGCTTGATGTAATTTCCTTTCCTTAGTTCTTTCTGAACTGCTCCTCTCAGTGAGCTGATGTATCCCTAAACGACTGTGTGGTTTCATTCAAGTAATGGAACCGGGGAGGAGCCTCCCCGTTCTTCTAAAAAAACATGCATAGTGATAGTACGAGTAATTGCTTTCCTCAAAAAGCCATGCATGCATGCAGAGTTGGTTTACGCTTAATCACGCATGTCCGCGGAGTATATATTTCCCTGTATTGATTAAACTAACCGTTGTGCAATCAAACAGTATACAGGGAAATGCGCGTGGAAGATGACCGTCGACGCGCTGGTCTCGCGTAGACTAGTCGCTGATTTGTTTCTGAGACTATGGATTGAAACAATTTGAGACCAATTAGTATGTGTCCAGACCGATCCAATCCAGTCTAATAAGTATTAAAGCCCAAACCAGACCAGATTAGATTAAGGCCTCAGACCATTTATTTAAACCAATCCAAAGACAACCCACTAGAAAACCAAACTAGGGTGTTTGGTTCACGGACTTTTTAGTCCCAAAGACTAAAAAAGTCCCTAGGAACCAAACGGGAGGGACTTTTTCTACGGGGACTAGAAAAAGACTCTACTAGAGAGTTTTTTTTATTAGTCCCTGGGACTAGAAAAAGTCTTAGGACTTCTGAACCAAACAACCCAAACCATTCCCAGGCTTACATGCATGTGAGTAGTAATCTTTTGTGGCGTCGATGTGTCTGCAGAATCCATCGGACGGCTGGTGAATGAGACTGAGCTCACGCACGGCACAAGGAAGGAAGCTTCCAAGATGCGGTACAGATGTGGCGCCGCGCCATGCACGCAAGCCAAACTCTGCTAACATACGCGACATGCATGTTTTCACGACAAAAATGGCCACGTCGATCGATCACCACGTATCCCATGTGCGCGGAAATTGGGCAGAAGTAACTGGTTACTGCTGGTGCACTGGTAGGCGAGCGCATTCCCACTACTGTTACCACATTCTAGCGTGAATCACGAAATGGGTGTCTGTCATGAGCCATGCCTGCTCTTATTCATCTCTTTTACAGTACCTACAGTGCACATTCCTTATTCCTCGCAGGCCAATGAACATGGCCGGCCGGGTAAAAAATGCCACCCGTACCTTTCCTGGCCCCTATACAATTCCTAGCTACATTAGCTATTTTATTTTTCTGCGAGTAATGTATGTAGCTCTTCTTTAACACTGCACTAATTCCTGGCAGGCCAATGAGAATGTATGGCCGGGTTAAAAATGGCACCAGTACGTTTCCTACCAAAGAAAGAGAAATGAATCATCAGAGAGGTTGGTGGAGGCATGGTGTTGATTGAATTCAACCGTCCATCCATATCAGATCAGGAGAAAAACCTTGGACCATGTGACGTACCACCGCCATGTCTGACTCTTAGAGAGGAGGCCAAGTGAAATGAAGCGATCGAGCAGCCTAACTCCACGGCTGCGCCTAACTAACGTACTACGTACTGTGGCTTAACGTACTACGTACTGTGGCTTGGAGCTCCATCGGAATGAATTGATTGATTGTCGGTGGTACGTACTAGAGGTTTTCCAGCCAGACCGCCGGATTCATCAAAGCCGAACTGAGGTTAGGCGGCACGACGACCGCTCATCAGACGGTTCAGACGTACTAGTAGGAATTGATCGACCGTACGTGAAGTGAAGGCGACGTGAGCCAGAAAATACATACCGCTACTGGACTAGTATATATATATATGTATGAGCTAGCGGCGCATACGACAGTAGTATATGGTTACGCGACGCACCGACAGCAGTTCAAAGACACCTCATCGACTAGAATATTTGTGTTAGTCTATTGATGAGATTTGAAAATTCCGGGATTGGCGGCAGAATGGCGCGCGGGATCGACATTCTGCCGCTTAACCTCGTTGTTTAGTCCACAATTGGGAAGCTAGTTAAGTTAAGTAGCGATTGAAAGCTGCTCTTGCACCGATGGACCGAAGTGCTAGCTAGCCAGTGGCCGCGTCGACGGCGAGAGGGAGGGAGGAAGACGACCGCACGTAGGCTAAACCAGCACGCACGGCAAAGTGCGGCACTAGCAAGTAGCACGTCCATTTTCCTCCTGCACACCACACCGCACCGACTGTTTGATAGCGAGGTCAATTGACCACAACCAACACGCATACATCATCGTCGCCCACCGATTGATGGAGGAACACGCGGTCCATTAATCCATCAGCCTGCTCCTGGGAGTTAGCACGTGGAAACTAGGCACGTTTGCGCACGTCGATCGTGTCCACCAACGATGAATCTTTTTTTCATCATTATACGTCAACACTCCCCCTTGGACTGAAAGTGGGCTGCAATTTAATTGCGCCAGCCGGGTCTTGAACTCAAGGCCTTTTGGCTCCGATACCATGTAGAAGTGCATGCTTCAGCCAATGCAATCAAAAGACCGATCTGATGAAAAAAACTAGGCAACACATTATACGTCAACACGTGCGTCGCGGTGGCGCCCAGCCTGAAGCGAAGGAGGTGCACAAATCAGTCATCCAAATATCATCTACTTTGCGTACGCACGAGGAAATGGCATCCAGATGAACACACAGCAAAGCCGTCCAAATATGTTGCGGATGAGCAGGAGCAGGCTGAGTTTTCCCGAACAGAACGGCATCCCCCGGCTCTCGCGTCGCCCCTCACGGGCGACACGAGAGCGACCTAACCCTAGCCTCGCCGTCCCCCTCTCTCCCCCTTCCCCTCCCCGCCGCAACCCGAGGCGCTCGCCGGCGCGGCTGCCGGTGAAGGTGGCGGCGAGGATCTGTTGCTCTGCGCTGCAGGGGGCCTTGGATCTCAAGGTGGCGGCCCTGATTGGCGAGGGCGCGTCGATCTCGTCCGGCGGATGGCGTGCCGGTGCTGACCGTCCCCACTGGCCGTGTGGGCGGCGGTGGGGCGGTGGAGGCTCGTCGCTGCTGCGAGCTGCGCCGCTGGCCTCGGCTAGCTTGCTTCCCGGTCTCCTCTCCTCTGCTGTGGTCCTCCCTCGCCGATTTGGGCGCTGCTCCTCCGGGCCGCCAGATCTGGCACTCGAGGGTGGGCGGTGGCTGTCCTAGAACGGGGGAAACCCCTGGTCGACCTCCCGTCGACCCCGACGACGGCGGCGCTCCGTTGTCGATCTCCCTCCTGAGGGCGTGTCGGGCTTCTTCGTCACCGCCTTCCTCCTCTCCCACGATCCCGGGCGAAAGCCTTGGCCTTGCTGGCCGAACGGCGGTGGCGCTGTGGCGTCTCGGTCTACCTTGGAGGCGTCATTCAAGGGAGGGTGAGGTTGTGGTCTCGCGGTAAGGTGCTTGGTGGTGGTGGTGTTGCTCTGCTCTCCGGGATGGCGGCTATGGTGGTGACGAGGTGGCCTCCCTGCAATCCTTCAAAGGCTCTTCATCTTGTTCGGATCTGGGCAGCCGGCCGGTGGACGGCGTCTGCATGCTGTGGCATGGTTCAGACGTAGGGGCGATTGGATCTCCCCTCCGGCAAGGCTCGGGGCGGCTAGATCTGGAGCCATGCTTTTCTCCACGTAGCTCGGGTCCTCCCGGTCTTCACTTGTGCAGTTTACTGTTTGCAGTTGCTCCGCTGTTCTAGCGTGCGTAGAGTTCTCCGGCAGCTTGCTCCTGTTTTCGCTGTGGTGGTGCCCTGCTCGCCATTGCTCTGCCTAGCTCTGTAATGTGTGTGCACGCCGCCAATTTTCTTTCAGTTTTTCTTCAAGCTTTCGCCTTTGTATCAGCACTGTTGTATCCTAGCCGGTTGATGGCTTCATTAATTTGAAGTCGGGCTTTACGCCTTTTCTCAAAAAAAAAAGCAGGAGCAAGCTAGCTAGAGAACAAGAGCAGAGCAGTTGTTGGTATGCAGAACAAAAGGGAAGCGTCATGGCAGCAACAGTAACGCAGACGGACGGGGCTACAGACAGACAGAGCGGCACGGACACGACGGGCGGCTATCGTCGCGGCGCCCGGTCGAACCGTGTGTGCCAAGACTTTCAAACCCGCGCACGCGATGGGGCCGGGCCAAACAGGTGGACCCGACCCAACAAGCCAAGTACCACTTCTTTTCTGTTGAGAGCAAGAGCAAGAGCAAGAGGAGACTCGATCATCACAACGACGTGAGCCCACCCATGCTCACCCATGCGAAAACGAGAGAAAACCGTGACTAGTAAATGATTACTCCCTCCGTTCCAAAATAGATGACTCAATTTTATACGAACTTTAGTACAAAGTTAAGTCATCTACTCCCTCCGTTCCAAAATAGATGACTCAACTTTAGTATAAAATTAGTATAAAGTTGGGTCATCTATTTTGAAACGGAGGAGCATTTTGGAAGGAAGGGAGTACATGATTAAGACAGCAGGAACACGGCCGGGCATTGGCGCCTATATATACCCTCGTTGCCGCCCACCCCGCCCCAATGCCACAGAAATCCATACCACACCACAGTCGAAGTAGAGCCCAACCGTCGTGACCAACCTACGATTGCCCCTCCAAACGTCGGAACGCGGCCTTGATGCTACCTAGTATGTACTAGTCATTATTGAATTTTTCCCAATTCTGAGAGCTCAAGGCCAGTTGCCAAGGTTCGAGGGGCAATTGATTTGCAGGTTGTACTAACATATCGATTGTGAGTAGTCAGCTAGGAGGAGCTAAGAGCCCAGCACATGAAAAGCAAGACGCACCTGCGGTACCTGTTTGTCTTTCCTTGCCCCTCTGGGCCTAAGCTTGTTGCTCTACTCCAACTCAAGCTCTTCATTTCAAGTTAACACTTGTCTTTAACGACTGCAACATGGATGGACAAATTGGGTGGAGTACAACGACAACCTTATGCTATTCCAAGTTCCAAACTTGCAAATTTCCTCTAGTGTCTGGCCGAGTTACAAACCGCTTACAAGGAGTTTGACGAGGTGTACGGCAAGAGCGAAGGCTGTGCCATGCCATCACGACCACAAAGTCGGCACGCCCGCGGACGCTATACGCAGTGAGGAAGAGTAGTGCATGATAGGTCGCCGCCGCTCGGGTCCGAAGAAGGCCACTGCCTCCTCCCTCCCGCTATAGCTAAGCTTGGCGGGCTTAACATCGTCAGCCAATTAACCACTCAAGTTGTGATGGCGGAGGTTGGCAGAGCTGGAGAGGCAGAACTGAAGAAGACAAATGCAATAGCCGGAGCTTCACTTTCCAAGGCTCACGGCCAAACATGGGGAACGGGTGCGAGCGATCGTATAGATTTAAGTTTAGGGTAGGTTTTAGCTAAAAGTTGTCTAAAATGTAATGAATTTCGTTCGGTTGATATAAAAATCATTCGATTGGCATGAATTTCGTCCGCTTAATTGAAAACCCACTTGAAATGTATGCGGGTATCATTGGATTGCCAGCTCCCGATGCAGGAGGAAACATGCATGTCAGAGTTGGAGATGCCCTAACACCTACACTGCCTGTGAAAAATAAATCAAGTTGAGTGTAGACCAATGGTGCCAGCGTAATCAAGTTGAGTGTAGACCAATGGTGCCAGCGTTAGTATTTTATTAGTGCGCTAGTAGTAGTAGTACTACTAGTAGTATGCTTCAGTTTGCGTTTTCTATCGAGCCAAACACAAGATCCTCGCACATGATCCCCCACATACCTTGAGGACCACGGGTGGAGTATGTATACAGGGCTTTGCCTTTTTTTCATCCCATATATTTTTTAAAAAACTTGGCAGGTAGACCTCCTAAAATTTACACAATCAAGTTATGCAAGACATTACCGAGCCATCATTTCCAGAACTATCAGATCACAGAGTCTGATTGCAGTCTCCCGGTACAAGCAAGCAAGCATGCATGTGCAGCCGTAGCAAGCGTAACACGTACGTACACAAACAACCGCTGGCTAGCTGCAACGCGCGGCCACGGTGCTGTGAGCACATGGAAAGGAAGCCAGGAAAGGACGTACGAACGCGTGTTTGCGGCTAGCACAAAATGACGTTTTTTCCAGATCGTCAGAAGCTTCCCATTCCTGCCGCTGCCGCTGCCATGAGGTCTCGGTACAACTACCTACCAATCGTGGCCGCTAGCTCGCTGCCAGCTAGCCTCCTATAGCTTGCCTGCTTTGGGTTAGTTTATTAACATATTTTTATTTTCTGCTGTCATGACTGTCACAAAGCACCTCGGAAACACCGTGTTCAACCTGTGGCTGTGGCACTGGGACCTTTTCTTTCCGTCCCCTGACTTTTGACTTGTTAAATCGATGATGATCAGGCTACTCCATTCTTTTTTTTTCAAAGGCAACCACGGTGCCATGCGACACAAGGGAAATTGATTCGATCAAGTTTAAAAAAATGCTCTAGCTCGTTTTTTGTCCTGGGAAAAAAAACCCAAGCTCATATTGGCTCGCAACCGCCCGCTCCGCTCCTAGGGGGGCGGCACGGGCGAAACCTCAGCCGCCGCCGCCCCCGTCTCCCTTCTCCTCTTTCCACCCCGCCGCCGCCGGAGGAAGCCGACTGTAAATCGCGATCGATGGACGGAGGTGGCGGGCTCTCGTCCTCTTCCGCTGAGGGGACCTCCGGCCTAGCGTAGGGTGCGGCCCTAGACGGCCTTGCGTTTGGCGGAGATCGGAATCAGGACGGCGATCCCGGGACTTTTTGGTGGTGGCTTCGCTGCGACGGCTGCGAGGGCAGGCCAGCGGTGGCCGCGGCGACATGTGCGGCGGCGGTTGAAGAATCGAAACGGAGATGTCATCCATGACGACGGCGGTCACTTGTGGTTCAACTCTTCCCTGATTTGAAACAGAAAACTACGGATCATGGTAGTGTGTGGCCACGGGTATAGCTGGACAACTGAAGGGATTCATTTTTTCCCAATCTTGTCATCAGCTAATGGCAAGGACGGCATGAGCCCGCCGGAGGGGCCCTTGACATGGGTTCCTGCGGTGCTTGGCAGTCGCGTCGTCGCCTGTCAGCAAGCTCATATGAGCACAGCTTTGGTCGCGTTGATCAACCGTGCGCATGAGCAATGGTTGGAAAGCCCAAAAATCAGGCGGAAGACATTATGAGATGTCATCCATGGTCCTCGTGCACGAGATGCATATTCATTGCCGAGTGGTCTGGGCGGCATTATCAAGGACAGAAGGAATGAAGGTGGTGGTCAAGCGGACCCGACAAAACATTATGCCTGCGTTCTGGGGTGCTAATTCAGTACCAGGACTTGAGTTTTAGGGTGAAAACCCTTGGTGTGACTTTCGTTGGTCATACCTGGCAATGGCGGTGTTTCGACATCGTTACCTTGTTGAAGGCATTGCATGAAATTTTGCTCAGTTCTACTCTCAGGGTGAAAACTCAGGATTTAGTCTTTGATTGAATCCGGCTACGGTGACACTTGTGTGTCTTTATCTTCCTAAAGACGTTGGAGAACTTTCTTGCAGCCTTTGTGTTGTCACGGAAGTGGTTGATGTTGCTGTTGGTTACTGTGTGCCTTAGATCTTAGTTTTTTTTCCTTTTTTTTGTTCTTGTTTTATTTTTTGGCTGTGTGCATCCTCGATGCCTCGACTTGATCGTGGCATTGTCTTGTTGCAGAGGCCGGGTGTACTTTGATATCGTCTTGATATTAATATATTACCCTTTATCAAAAAAATATTGGCTCGCAGTAACATTTCGAGCTGAATCCTGCATGTTGTATTGTATTGCCAGGAAACTCTTTGTTACTTCTTGAGGTTTTGAATTTGAAGATGGCTTCAACCAAAACTGTCCTTCACAGTTTGACCCGGAATTCAGCAAATTTACATGTCCTACGATGATTGTCCAAGCTAAGGTAAAGCTATTTCCATCATACTATGGGTGGCCCTGTACTACTCCACCTAATTGAACAGCAACTTGTCCACTTTGCAAAGCAGTTAGAGCTGGACAAAAGAAGCCTACTATTAGCAGCATTGTTCCATTTTCAAAAGCTATGAAGCGTAGCTGGTTTTAACTTACGCGCGCTTAATCATCCGTGATACATTATTCTTGCCTATATAAAACGGATCAATAATCAAACGGTCGACCTCCAACTGCCCTCCTGCCTCCAAAAGAAGGCATCGCAATGTCAATGTATCTAGGGAAAGAGGGCCCTGGCCATGTGCATGCGATGCGAACAACTACCCTAAGCTGATTTCTTGATTCTTTTTTTCTCCTTTGCCGGTGTGCCGGTGCCAATTAGCAGCCGCTAATATAATCATCATCCATGTCGTCGCACCGTCTCGTGCCATGGATTCGTCGATAATATCGGGAGCCTCATTGCATGCTGCCGACATGATATGGCGACGCGCGCGTCTGCCTGCGCTGCTGGTCCGCAGAATCAAAACGAACCGGACGGCCGGACCCTCGTGCTGGCGGCCACGGCACGATGAGCTCACCCACGAGCAAATTAACCCACAACATGTGCACCGTATCTGTGTACAGGTAACAGGTCAATCTCTCCTCACAAACACTGATACACGACGTGCATGTTTATTTTAATTTAGGACCTTCACCAAATCGATCTACATCATCATGCAGTCCTCAAACCGTAGGCGAATGCGACTTTTATACATTTTTTCACTACCGGCGCGTTGACAGGTGCAGCCGGCCGGTTACCTCTCTACTTGGCAAGTTACAAGCGGCGGTTATGCCTGTGGGCTACCATTGTACCACCAGGTCTATGATTAATCACCCGAAACATGCATACTTAGTACGCGTAATTGCTTTCCTCAAAAGGCCATGCATTCATGCACAGTTGGTTTACGCCTAATCACGCATGTCCGCTGAGTATATATTTCCCTGTACTGATTAATCCAACCGTTCTCCAATCAAACAGTATGCCCCCAACTGCTCCCCGTTTCCAAAGCCAGGCGTCGCAACATCAACGTAGGTAGGGGCCATGTGCAAGTGCAAACAAACTGCAAGCCAGCAGTACCTGCTATTGCTCTGTAGATGATGCGTGGGCTCCCGTCTCCGTCTGTAGCTCGATTCTCTCTTTTCCGGTGTGCCGGTGGCAATCATCACAAGCAACTAACTAATGATATATCATCCATGAATGTCATGGATTCGCTCATAATGTTGCTAGCTGGAGTTTTTTTTGTTCGCTTTACATGCATTCATGTTAGTAATGTGCTGTGGCGTCGACGCGTCTGCAGAATCCAACAGACGGCCGGTGAATGAGACTGAGCTCACGCACGGCACAAGGAAGGAAGCTTCCAAGATGTGGTACAGATGTCGCCGCGCCATGCACGCAAGCCAAACTCTTCTAACATACGCGACATATAAAAATCAATCTCTCCCTCCGTCGTCTTCCCTACCCTACCCGCCGCCGCGCCAGGCGACTAGGGAGGCGATTTTCTTCCTCCGATCTCAGCCGGCCAGGGCGTTGGCCCCCTCTCCCTCCGGCTGCTCCGGCGGCAGGAGGGAGGGGCACTAGTAGAAAAAGGGTCAAATGTTTAGCTCATTAGTCCCGGTTTGTATTTGAGCCGGCACTAATGTGACCATTAGTGCCGGTTCCAACGGCTAGGCGGGCCGCTCTCATTAGTACCGATTCGTGCCGAACTTTTAGCACCGGTTCGTGCCACGAACCGGTACTAAAGAGAGTGGTGGCAGGATGTTGTCAGTCTGGGGCCCCTCCAGCACCTTTAGTACCGGTTCGTGCCACGAACCGGTACTAAAGGGAGTAAATAGCATAAAACTATCACTTTTCGTCCTATGGTTCCAAAACACCACCACTTTTTTGTTTGTGACTGATACCTACCACTTTTTTCGTCGGTTGTCTCAAAAAACCCAAATCGCCTTGTGTTTTACAACCGATCGCGATTATGACAGGTTGGGCCCGCGTGTAAGAGCTCTGATTGTTTGACCGTTTTGTTTGACCGTTAACTGACGTGGCATAAAATCAATCAGGTCCCTGCCAAAAAAATAAAAAGCAATCGGGTCCTGTAAATATTTCTAGAAAAAGCAATCGGGTCCTCGCGCACACCATTCCCATGACCGCCGCAGCCGCACAGCAGTCGCCATTGCCGGGTCGCCGCCCTCCAGCCAGCTCCCAGCTGCCGTCCACCTCGCCTCCTTTCCCACCCCACTGGAGCTCCGCCTCCACCTAGCGGCCGCCACGCCGCCACCAGCGAGCTCACCTCCCCCTTTGGCCGGAGCACGGCCTCCCGCATGGTGGAGGGCCGGAGCAGGTGAGGAGGGAGCAGCGCGCGGCGGCGCTGCCTCTGCCGGATCTCGTCGGCCCCGTGGGAGAGGAAGAGGTTGGCGGCGACCCATGGCCCCGGTGAACTGCCCGCTCTCCGCCGCCGCCGCCGCTTGCTTGCCCGCCCCTTCCTCTTCCCCTTCGTCTGTCCTCCGGGAAGCAGAGCAACGGCGCGACGCAGAGCAGCAGCGGGACTTGCGGCGGAGCTCGGTGCCTCGCCTCGCTGGAATACGGTGGCCGGCGCTGGTTCATGAGCAGCAGAGAACGAAGGTTAGAGAAGAACCAGAGAAAAGGGGAGAAGGGGCGCGAGGAGACGGCGACCTGCTGGATTCGATCGGCGCGGACAAGCAGAAGGCAGGGCCTCGGGCGCGGGGCGGTGAGGGCGCCCTGCTGGAGCTTGCTTGGGGAGGAGCAGGGGCACGCGAGAAGCTGCTGTTGGTCATGGTCGTCGGCGGGGACGAGGCCTCGGGCACGAGACCGCTTCCGCGAACTCGACGTCGTCGACGTGCGGGGGCAGGCGGAGGCCGGCGCCGGCGAGCAGGTAGTGGAGCGCGTCGAGGCCGTGGGGAGGAGGTTGCCGGCGACCGGGCTATGGGGGAGGAGGTTGCCAGCGACGGCCATTGGAGCCGAGCGCTTCGAGCTGCCCCACCCACCTCGAGCGGACGCGAGGAAGAGGGAAGAGAAAGAGACCACGCGACGGGGAGCTCCACGGCGGCAGGCGCCATGGCTGCTGAACGACGAGCTCCTCTCGTTCTTGAGCACGGCCGCGCGAGGGAGTCGATTGCTTTTCAAAAATATTTACAGGGACCTGATTGCTTTTTTTAATAAGATTTTTAGGAAGAGACACTGACACGTGGGCCTCACATGTCAGTTAACGGTCAAACTGACGGTCAACCAGACGGTTCGTTTAGGAGCGGGCCCAACCTGTCATAATCGCGATCAGTTGTAAAACACAAGGCGATTTGGGTTTTTTGAGACAACCGACGAAAAAAGTGGTAGGTATCAGTCACAAACAAAAAAGTGGTGGTTTTTTGGAACCATAGGACGAAAAGTGGTAGTTTTATGCTATTTACTCTACTAAAGGTCGTCCTATATAAACCCTTCGTCCACCCATGATCGAGCTCGCTCTGTTTTTCCCCTTTGCCCTCTCCTCTCTGTTCTTTCCCTCTCTACCTCGAGCTCATTACACATTTTGCCCAAATTTTGTCAAGATTTGAAGGCCCCCATCCATTCAAGTGATCACAAAGGTAAGCAACTTTGTCCTTTCATCTCTCATTGCTAGATTAGCTCTTGCAATGCTTTTATATAGTCATTAATTTGTGGGTTTTAGTAATTTGGGAGGAATTATATGTGGTAGTTTATTTGATTTATATGCAATTTGAGCTCAAAATAACTCTTAGTTTGCATATGTAGGTGTGGTTTACTTAGTGCGTTCCCGTCTCCGTCCTAACCACCGTCGATCGTCCGCACCGTCCTGTCGCCGGCACCACCTTGTGGGTGAGCCTCTTGTTCTTATCTTTTTTATATATAAAAAATCATGTTTGTGTGATTTAGATATATAGTTACTTGTATAATTATCTTACCCGTATGTTGTTTGTTATTCATAGTGCCATGGTTTTGATATCCGTCCTCGTCGCCCCTCGTCCGGGTTATGATTCGGTATATTTTCTTTTATAACTATTTTGTTGCATTTCGTGTATATGACAAATTATGCCCATCAAGTTGACATAGATATTTTTATCTAGGAGGTATGGGAACCGGAAATTCCAACCAACCCTATTGTCGAGAGGTTAAATTTAGTTGAAAGAGAAAATGAGTATTTGAAAGAAAAATTGAAAAGAATTGAGGGGGAGAAGATGGAATTGGAGTTGCATGTTGCCGATGTCGTCGATGATCACAAGGTCAAGATAGAGAAAATGCGCTTGAAGATTAGAAAGATTAGAAAATATGCCATTGATAGTGAGGCTTGGTATCATTATGCTGTTGCATCAATTGTTACCTTAGTTGCGATCTTGATCGCATTTGTTGTTGCATTTAAATGCTTTAGCTAGAGAGTTATTTATATGTTTGCTTTATGAGAATAAGTGTTGTCTGAACTTTATGTATGAACTTGTATTAATTTGGTCTATTCGGTGCTGTGTAATGAAGATGAGCCGGCGCCGGCAATGGATGTACGATGACCGATGCTCTCCCCAGTTCGTTGATGGAGTGTATACTTTTCTGATTGCGGATCAGGCAAACAAGCGGGCGGATGGTTTTATGCCTTGTCCATGTGCTGGCTGTAAGAATGATCACAATTACTCTAACTCAAGAACCATTCACGTCCACCTGTTTGAGTCCGGTTTCATGCCTCACTATAATGTTTGGACCAAGCACGGAGAAAGAGGGGTTATGATGGAAGAAAATGAAGAAGAAGAGGACGACGATAGCTATCCTGGCCATGGCGGGTTCCCTGAATACGATGATACAACAATGGGGGAAGAAGCTGAGCCGGCAATGCGGGAAGAAGCTGAAGAAGAGGCATCAGATGAGCCAATTGGTGATCTAGGTCGGGCCATTGCCGATGCAGAGAGAAACTGCGCAAGTGAAAAGGAGAAGAAGAAGTTGCAGCGCATGTTAGTGAATCACAAGAAATTGTTGTACCCGAATTGCGAAGCTGACAAGAAAAAGCTGGACACCACACTGGAATTACTGCAATGGAAGGCAGAGAATGGTGTATCTGACAAGGCATTTGGAAAGTTGCTGGTAAAGTTAAAGAAGATGCTTCCAAAGGACAACGAATTGCCCGAGAGTACGTACGAAGCAAAGAAGGTTGTCTGCCCTCTAGGGTTAGAGGTGCAGAAGATACATGCATGCCCTAATGACTGCATCCTCTACCGTGGTGAGTACGCGGATTTAACGCGTGCCCGGTATGCGGTGCATTGCGCTATAAGATCAGCCGCGATGACCCTGGTGATGTCGAGGGCGAGTGCCCCAGGAAGAAGCAGATTCCTGCCAAGGTGATGTGGTATGCTCCTATAATACCATGGTTGAAACGTTTCTTCCTAAACAAAGAGCATGCCACGGCGATGCGATGACACAGAGAAGACCGTAAGAAAGACAGGAAGTTGAGAGTACCCGCTGACGGGTCGCAGTGGAGAAAAATCGAGAGAAAGTACAGGAAGGAGATTGCAGGTGACGCAAGGAAATGTATGGTTTGGTCTAAGCGCGGATGGCATTAATCCTTTTGGGGAGCAGATCAGCAACCATAGCACGTGGCCTGTGACTCTATGTATGTATAACCTTCCTCCTTGGTTGTGCATGAAGCGGAAGTTCATTATGATGCCAGTGCTCATACAAGGCCCTAAGCAACCCGGCAACAACATTGATGTGTACCTAAGGCCATTAGTTGAAGAACTCTTACAGCTGTGGAATGGAACAGGTGTACATGCGTGGGATGAGCACAGACAGGAAGAATTTGACCTAAAGGTGTTGTTGTTCGTGACCATCAATGATCGGCCTGCTCTCAGTAACCTTTTAGGACAGACAAACAAGGGATACCGCGCATGCACGCACTGTTTGGATGATACCGACAGTATATATTTGAATAATTGTAAGAAGAATGTGTACCTGGGACATCGTCGATTTCTTCCGAGCAGGCATCCCGTAAGAAATAAAGGCAAGCATTTCAAAGGTGAGACGGATCACCGGATGAAGCCTCGCCACCGTACTGGTGCTGATGTACATGATATGGTCAAGGATTTGAAGGTAATGTTTGGAAAGGGTCCTGGCGGACGACCTGTTCCGAATGACGCTGACGGACGCGCACCCATGTAGAAGAAGAAATCTATATTTTGGAACCTGCCCTATTGGAAAGACCTAGAGGTCCGCTCTGCAATCGACGTGATGCACGTGACGAAGAATCTTTGCGTGACCCTGCTTGGCTTCTTGGGTGTGTATGGGAAGACAAAAGATACACCGGAGGCACGGGAGGACCAGCAACGTATGCACGGAAAAGACGGCACACATTAGGGTCATGCCAGCTATGCTCTTACCAAAGAAGAGAAGGAAATCTTTTTTGAATGCCTGCTCAGTATGAAGGTACCGTCTGGCTTCTCGTCGAATATAAAGGGAATAATAAATATGGCAGAAAAAAGTTCCAGAACCTAAAGTCTCATGACTGCCACATGATTATGACGCAACTGATTCCAGTTGCATTGAGGGGGCTTCTACCGGAAAACGTTCGATTAGCCATTCTGAAGCTATGTGCATTCCTCAATGCAATCTCTCAGAAGGTAATCGATCCAGAAATCATACCAAGGTTAGAGAATGATTTGGTGCAATGTCTTGTCAGTTTCGAGTTGGTGTTCCCACCATCCTTCTTCAACATCATGACACACGTCCTAGTTCACCTATGCGAAGAGATTAACGTTCTTGGTCCTGTATTTCTACACAATATGTTCCCCTTTGAGAGGTTCATGGGAGTCTTAAAGAAATATGTTCATAACCGTGCTAGGCCAGAAGGAAGCATCTCCAAGGGCCATGAAAATGCGAAGGTCATTGAGTTTTGTATTGACTTTATTCCTGACCTTAATCCGATTGGTGTTCCTGAATCGCGGCATAAGGGCAGACTGGGTGGAAAAGGCACGCTAGGAGGGAATCAAATAATATGTATGGACGGGCATTCTCTCACTCAAGCACACTACACAGTTCCACAGAATTCTGCCTTGGTGGCTCCGTATATGGAGGAACACAAGTATTCCTTCTGCTCTGTCCCCGTTGGTGTCGGTGAGGCGGCGACGGCGACTCCATCAGGTGTGTCTCTCCTTCTGCTCTGTCCCCGTTGCTGTGGCGTTGTCTCCGACGTCATGGTGGAGCAGGGAGGTTTTGTCATCCAGGAGTACGCGCAGACGGTTGTCTGCGCAAGTGACAGCTGGAAGATGGTGCATCTGAAAGCGTGGAAGCGTATGCCTCTGGCAGGGACGCGCTGCGTGTTATATAGCCAAGAATAAGTTACAAAGATATGGTAGTTAGGTCGTGGATTAATCCTCAAGAAAGCTATACAAGATATGAGGAGAAACCCTAACAACATAACTACCAGATTACAACAACACATGCACGCAATCTAACCCTACCGACGGTGCATACGATTTATACAATACCGTATACACATAGTACAATACTTTCTAACACGCCCCCTCAATCACAGCTTCACCAAGTTGAGATTGATCTTGAAATCATCTAACTTCCGCCATGATAAGGCTTTGGTAAAACCGTCTGGAACTTGATCACCTGTGGGAATAAAACGAATGTCCAGCAGTTTGCTAGCTACTCTCTCTCGAACAAAATGATAGTCAACTTCTATGTGTTTTGTCCTTGCATGAAATACTGGATTTGCTGATAGATATGTAGCACCAATGTTATCACACCAGAGGCGTGCATATGGTGAATGCATAACTCCAAGTTCACGTAGCAAAGTTTGAACTCAAATAATCTTAGCAGTAGCATTGGCTAAAGATTTATACTCTGCCTCTGTACTGGACCTAGAGACAGTAGCTTGCTTACGTGCACTCCAGGAAATCAAATTAGGACCAAAGAACACACAGAAACCTCCTGTTGACCTTCTGTCATCTAGACATCCTGCCTAGTCAGCATCTGAGAAAGCATTAACAATATTGAAGGTTGACTTGGTAAATTTCAGACCTGTACTCATAGTACCTCTGAGATATCTCAAAATTCTCGTAAGTGTTGTCATATGCTGAGAAGTGGGAGAATGCAAGTACTGGCATACCTTGTTGACAGGAAAACAAAATGTCAGGTCTTGTCAGTGTTAAGTACTGCAAAGCACCTACCATACTCCTGTATTTTGTTGACTCCTCGCCCCGCAAGGGCTCTTCTTCTTCTCTTGACAGTTTTTCTGACGTAGAGAGAGGCATGTTTGAAACCTTGCAATTCACCATTCGTGCACGCTTAAGCATATCCAAGACATATTTTTCTTGGGTGAGAAGTATTCCATCTTTCACCTTTCTAACTTCAATTCCCAAGAAGTAGTGTAGATCACCTAAATCTTTCAAGGCAAAGTCCTTCTTGAGATATGCTAACAATGCTACGGTTGCATCTTGTGATGAGCTAGCAACAATAATATCATCAACATAGACCAACATAAAAATAGTGATATTTCCTTTTCTATAGAAGATCAAAGAAGTATCTCCCTTGGATGATTTGAAACCAAGTGTTTGAAGTTTTTCACTTAACATGGAGTACCAAGCCCTAGGTGCTTGTTTTAATCCATATAGAGCCTTATCAAGTTTGCAAAGATAATTTTCCTTGCCTTTTACCTCATAACCAGGTGGTTGTCTCATATAGACTTCTTCCTCTAGAACACCTGAAGGAACGCATTCTGTACATCCAATTGCCTCAAGCTCCAGTTTCTTGATACTGCAACAGAAAGAACAAGTCTGATAGTAGCTGCTTTCACAACGGGACTAAAGGTATCTTCATAGTCTATACCATATCTCTGTTTAAACCCCTTTGCTACTAGCCTTGCCTTATACCTATCAACTTGACCATCTGCCTTTCTCTTAATTCTATAGACCCACTTGCAATCAATAACATTTTTGTTTTGTGTTGGTGGAACTAAGTGCCATGTCTTATTTTTAATAAGAGCACCATACTCATCATTCATAGCCATTTTCCACTTAGTGTCACCTAGAGCTTCATGTAAACTACTTGGTTCACCAGTAGTCGTTAAACCCCCAAAACGAACCTTAAGCTTGTCATACCTGACCGTACCATCTGTACGAACTTGTGGTTTTACAATACCATGTTGCGATCTTGTTCTCCGAGTCGGCACATCAGGAGCTGTATGAGGATCCGACGTAGAGGATCCGGTGGAAGGAGACACAGCCGCACGAGATCCCACGTTGATCCCGCCGTCAGCCGCGCGAGATCCCACATCGATCCCGCTGTCAGTGGCAGGGGACCCGCCATCCCGCCTTGTCGCTTCTGCGCCATCCGCGGCAGCCAGTGCTCCCGCGCCAGGTTGGGCCACCTGGCAGTCATTGAGACGCGGCGTGCGACGCGAGGAGCCGGTCGGCTGGTCCCGCGCCATATGCCCACCAGCGGTTGGCCCACCTGGGGAACCGGCGCCCGACGTGCCCACACGTCGTTCTCTGGGTGGGGTGCACAGACCCGAGGCAGATTCGCCTGGACTGCCTGCACTTGCGCCACCTGCGCCAGAATTAGCCTCGGAATCGGCGCTGGCAGCACCTGAATCTGCTTCGTGCTCTGTGCCGTTTTCGTCTTGTTCTGTCTGCATAAAATGATGCACATGAGCTGGATTTTCACCGGGATTAGCAGGAAATTTAGCATGTTGATCAAATACATGTTCACCCCCGTGATCAATAGGCTCAGAGGGAATAGTTTCAGGAAGCAACAAGACCTCAGAGCGAAGAGGGGTGCCTGCATTTGGATTTAAAGCCTTGAAAGGAAAAACCGTCTCATCAAAAATAACATCACGGGATATATAAACCCGGCCGACAGCAACATCAAGACACTTGAAGCCTTTATGAAGGTTACTGTATCCAAGGAAAACACACTGTTTGCATCGGAATTCTAATTTTCTAGAATTATATGGACGGAGATTTGGCCAACAAGCACATCCAAAAACTCGAAGTGAATGATAGTTTGGCTGTTCATGAAACAAACGACCCAAGGGAGTATCAAAGTTGATCACTTTGCTAGGTGTGCGATTTATCAGATATGTGGCAGAAAGAAACGCCTCATCCCTGAATTTGAGGGGCATAGAGGCATGAGCCAAGAGGGAAAGTCCCACGTCTACAATATGGCGATGTTTTCTTTCAGCTGATCCGTTCTGCTGGTGAGCATGTTGACAAGAGACATGGTGGGTGATTCCTAGTTGGCGAAAAAAGGAATTTAGGCGTTCATATTCGCCTCCCCAGTCAGTTTGCATGGTGATAATTTTTCTATTGAACAATCTTTCAACTAACGCTTGGAATGCACGAAAGATCTTAAAAAGTTCAGATCTGTGCTTGAGAAGATAGATCCACGTGAATTTGCTATAATCATCAATAAAGGACACATAATAGTTTTTCCTATTGATAGAATCACGGGCAGACCCCCATACATCGGAGAAAATTTGCTCTAAAGGAGCTTTAGATACACTGAACGAACTAGGGTAGGGAAGTTGATGACTCTTGCCCAATTGGCAAGCATCACAAACACCTTCTTTATTCAACTCACTACTTGAGAAAGGAATATTGTTGTGGCTAAGGACATGACGAACTATGGTGGATGAAGGATGCCCTAGCCGACTGTGCCACGTGTCCGTGGACACTTTATTGACACCAAACGTCTGCTTGCTTGAATTCAACGGAGCCGATGATAGCGGGTAGAGACCACGTCTACACCTGTCGTGGAGAAGGGTTTTCCTCGTTCCCTGTTCCTTAACGAAAAAGAAACGTGGGTGAACTTCAAGAAAAGTATTGTTGTCAGTGGACAAACGATGAGCTGAAATAAGATTTTTGATGGCATCGGGTACATGCAATATGTTTTTGAGATGAAGATCACGAGTAGGGGTTCGAACAGTGGATTGACCAATATGACTAATTTCCATACCTTCTCCATTTGTGGTGTGGACTTGCTCGTTGCCGTTGTACTTGTTGCGGACAGTTAGCTTGTCGAGCTCGCTGGTGATGTGATCTGTGGCCCCCGTGTCGAGGTACCAGTTGGTGTCCACTCCATAAGACGAGGTGGTGGCTGATCCTGCACTCTTTTCATTCTTGGCGAAGGAGATGTCGAAGCGGCGGTAGCACTCGACGGCGGTGTGATTTGGCTTCTTGCGGATCTGGTAGACAACCTCAGGGAGATCGTTGCCTCCTCCATTGCCGTTGCCACGGCCTCCATTGCTGCGGCCACCGCCTCCATTGCCGCGACCTCCACCTCCGTTGCCACGGCCACCATTGCCACGGCCGCCTCCACGACCGAAGCCACCACGGCCACGGGAAACGGCGTTGGCCGAGGACTGAGAGGACTGGTTTCCTCCTTCAAACATGGCAAGACGCTTTTCAAAACCGATCAGCTGGGAGTAAAGTTCAGCTA
Organism: Triticum aestivum; assembly: GCF_018294505.1. Taxonomy (NCBI): domain Eukaryota; kingdom Viridiplantae; phylum Streptophyta; class Magnoliopsida; order Poales; family Poaceae; genus Triticum; species Triticum aestivum. The sequence goes on along the minus strand of NC_057808.1, from coordinate 553,688,130 downwards.
CCTTGATGGGCTCGGTTATTGCAGCGCAGATGGACGAGACGAACGAGATGTAGTCGAAGTCGAGTCCAGCGAGGAGGTAGGAGACCATGTCATCATCGTCGAGCGGCTTCCCTGCTAAAGCCATCTCATCGCCTAGCGCTTTCATGCGCCCGATGTACTCAGCGATGGTCGCGGTGCCCTTTTTGGTGGTGGAGAGGGCGATCCGCGTGTTGACGATGTTGGCCTGCGTTTGGGAGAGAAACATCTCCCTGATCGCGGTCCATGCCGCGACGGCCTTGGTGCAGTGGGCGACTTGGATCATCACAGGTGCAGAGATTGAATTGAAGATAAAACTCAGCACCTGGGAGTCTTGCGCCAGAGCGATCTGATACGCCGGGTTTGGCACATCGGTGGGCTTGCCATCCTTGTCAGCAAGCTTGGGCTCCGGGAACGGCAGTTGGGTCGTGGATTAATCCTCAAGAAAGCTATACAAGATATGAGGAGAAACCCTAACAACCTAACTACCAGATTGCAACAACACACGCACGCAATCTAACCCTACCGACGGTGCATACGGTTTATACAATATCGTATACACATAGTACAATACTTTCTAACAGCATCCCGTGCTGGGTTTGTGGTTGGTGACTGACAGTTCTGGTTTCCTCCTTCGACGTTGTTGTCGTGCGGGGGTGTCAGATCTAGAGTTCGATGGCGTGTCCGGGGACATGTTGCCCCGGTCTGATTCTTTCAACGACAATGGTTTTGCTTCTGGCAAACTATTTTCGAGGTCCGTAAAGCTGCTGATTAGCGATGGAGCCGCGTCGAGCTCGGGTGAAAAGGTAATCTGTTTTCTTTCCCTTTGGTGGCCGCTTCGGTGTGGTGTCGGAGGAGAGGAATAGGCGCTGGTATTTTCAGTCTTGTAATGTCAATGCTTACGTGCCTTGTAATCGAATCTTTATTTTATATAAATAAGATATGTATTACCATGCAAAAAAAAAACATACGCGACATGTGCATGTTTTCAAGAAAAAAAATGGCCACGTCGATCGATCACCACATGTGAATGCTATTAGTATTTCTTCTACCATGACCATGTGCACGAAAAATGGGCAGAAGCAACTGGTTACTGCTGGTGTGTACTGGTAGGTGGGCGCATTCTCACAACTGTTACCACATTCTAGCGTGAGTCAGGGCGACCCATGCGCCATGCCTGCTCTTATTCATCTGCTGGGCAGTACACATTCCTTATTCCTCGCAGGCCAATGAACATGGCCGGCCGGGTAAAAAATGCCACCCGTACCTTTCCTGGCCTCTATACTATTCCTAGCTATAGTAGCTCAATTATTTTTCTGCGGGCAATGGAGCTCTTGTTTAAGCACTGCACTAATTCCTGGCAGGCCAATGATCACGCATGGCCGGGTTTAAAATGGCACCAGTACGTTTCCTACTCATTCTTGGCTGTAGAAAAGAAAAAAAAAGTGAACTACCAGAGAGGTTGGTGTTGAATAGCGTTGGACCATGTGACGTACCACCGCCATGTCTGTGATCGAGCAGCCTAACTCCACGGCTGCGCCTAACTAACGTAGAGAACTACTGGCTTGGAGCTCCATCGGAATGAATTGATTGATTGTCGGTGGTACAGGCCGCCACATAATTCAAAGCCAAATCAAGGTTAGGCGGCACGGCGACCGTTCATCAGACGGCTCAGACATACTAGTAGGAATTGATCGACCGTGAACGCGACGTGAGCCAGAAGATGTATACCACTAGTACTGGAGTAGTTTATGTCTGAGCTAGCGGCGCATACGACACTAGTAGATAGTTACGCGACGCACCGACAGAGTGTTGGCATATCTGTCATGTTCTCGAGTTCAAAGATACCTCATCGACTAGAATATTTGCATTAGTCAAATGAGATTTGAGAATTCCGGGATTGGCGGCAGGATAGGATGGCGGGATCGACATTCTGCCGCTTAACGTAACCTTATTGCTTAGTTCACAATTGGGAAGGAAGCTAGTTAAGTAGCGAGTGAAAGCTGCTCTTGCACCGGTCGACCGAACTGCTGCTAGCTAGCCAGTGGGCGCGTCGACGGCTAGACGGCGAGAGGGAGGGAGGAAGGCGACCGCACGTAGGCGAACCCAACACGGCACTAGCTTAGAGCCAAGCAAGTAGGAGTAGCACACAAGTCCATTTTCCTCCTCCACACCACACCACAACACAACACACCGCACCGACTGTTTGATAGCGAGGTCAATTGACAGCAACCAACACGCATACATCGTCATCGCCCGTCGGCCGGCGCCCATGGACGGATGGAGGAACACGCGGCTAATTAATCAACAGAGCCTGCCTCATGGACGTTAGCACGTGGACAGTGCGCACGTTTGCGCGCGTCGATCGTGTCCACGAACAATGAACCACGACATAATCCTGTTGCATCAAGCAGCTTCATCGGGCGTGGGAGGTCGCCGGGTGTTCATCGTGCGTCGCGGTGGCCCTGAATCGAACGAGTGGAGATGATCACAGTTGCACAGATGAAGTAAAGCAAAGCCGTCCAGAGACGTTGCGGGTAATCAGGAGCAGGCTAGCTAGAGGACAATAGCAGAGCAAGAGCAGGGCAGGGCAGTTGTTGGTATGCAGAACAAAACGGAAGCGTCATGGCAGCAGGCAGCAGTAACGCGGAGGAGGGTAGAGACAGACAGAGAGGCACGGGCAGGACGGGCGGCTAGCGTCGCGGCTGACCGCGCTCGCTACCAAGCCAGCGCCCGGTCGAACCGTGTGTGCCAAGACTTTCAAAGCGATGGGGCCAAACAGGTGAGGTGGACCCAACCCAACGAGCCAAGTACCACTACCTTTCCCTACTTTCTGTTTTTTTTTTGAAGTTTTTCCCTACTTTCTGTTGAGAACAGCAAGAGGAGACTCGATCATCACAACGACGTGAACGTGAGCCCACCCAAAGCCGTGACCAGTCATAACCTGCTCCATTAACACCCACACAACACACGCAGAGAAATAAGAGAGAAGACAGACACCACCGGCTGTGGTAATCAGGCAGGCAGGCAGGGCAGGCTCAATCAGTGGGAATAAGTTGATGATCTGTCGTCTCTAACTATAAGCCGCCCGCCACGACGCGCCATCCTCCATCGTCTTCCTCCTCCCTCCCTCCCTCTTAAAAGCCCCCGCTTCCTTGCTTCCTGCTTCTTCAACTTCAATTCCCCGCCTGCTCCGTCCACCACCACCACCACCCAAGAGAGAGAGAGAGAGAGGCATCCAGTCCCTGCCGTGCCAATCCGCAGCCCCATCGCTCTCTAGATTCTAGCCCCACAGCAAGCATAGGATCAAACCTCTAGTATTAATTCAAGAGGGCTCTGCTCGCCGGCGCCGGAGTTGAAAGACAGAGACATATATAGCCGCCACATAGGCAGCCAGATGTTGGGGGGCGGGAAGATGAAGGGGGACGCGGTTAGCGGCGGCAGCAGCAACATTAGCCCCATGGTGTCCTTCCTGCTGGGCGCCGCCGTGGCCACCGTCTGCGTCCTCTTCTTCATGTCCGCCAGCCCCGGCCGCAGCCTCGTCGACGTCGCCGCCTGGAGCCACAACAACGGCACCGCCGCCCAGCACCACCACCTGCGCTCCGTCGCCGACGACCTCGACGCAGCCCGCAACCTCACCGTCGTCGCCGCTCCGGCGCCCGCCCCCGTCCAGGTACGCACGCAGCTGGGAATTTTGTTGCCTACCTCTTGATTGTTCTCGCACCCATCAAACTAGTATTGCTGTTGAGTTTGAGCGTCCTTCTGCAGAAATTAACTCCGGATTAATTAATTAAGACTGTTTTACGAGGATTATCACTGTAGGATCATACAGCAGATACTTCTCCCCGCCGCATACGTCTGTGGCGTTCCCACCGCCATCCGATCGTTGGTCAAATGCACTAGTAGTACCAGGCTCAAGATATTTTCCATTTTCACACATGATTTTCCTCCCCCACTCAATCAATTATTTTGTTTTCATCAAATTACTAGAAAGGCACAAGAGCAACTGGCCAAGGTGGTGGCGCCATGCCATGCAAGCTACTACTAGCTACATATTCGGTGGAGGGATAATCTCGGATACTAAAAACCAGAGATGCCGTTTTCATGCTAGCAAATGCTATATTAACAGAAGAGAATCCTCTTTTTGAACGGGTTGCGTGAGGCGACGGCGACCGGGTAACCAAAAGGGCGCGCGGCCTGTGTTGATCGAGTCTGCTGCTACTAACCAAAAGCGGCGGCGGTGGTGGTGGAGCGGCGAAGACCAGCTCACGTCTCGAGGTCGGCCGCCTATGTGTGTGGACGTCTGCTTTCTCCGCCCTCTCTCGCCTCCAACAACCGCCCTCTCCTTTTCTTTCCTTTCCATCCTCCCCATGTCTATGTATGTATTTTTGGTACTCTAGACTCTAGTAGGTGTCATTAGCCGTTGCCATTATCAACCCTAATGACTCACCACTCTCGTGGCTTCTCCACATGATCGACAAAGAAAAGCTTGTTACACGACTAGTTAGTTCATCTTCTCCACATGATGACAAGAAAGGTCATTACATGAGTCATCACTGTGCACGTTGCTGCTTTGAGCACTCCCGGAAGACATAACATAATTATGCAGCTCTGCTGTCGGCACGGCCGCCACGAGGGCGCACGCGTCCCCGCCTTGGCAGCCGCACACGTGGCGTCTGAAACGGCTAGTTATGTTGCAGTGCCTGATCGGACGGCCCTACTTGCAGTGTTCTTGTGGTACAGGCATAGCAGCATGGGGGCATGTCCCTCTCTCTCTCTGACATACAAAATCTATTTTCGTGACAGGAGTACAGGCTTGCATGTGACCCTCGATCATTAGGTCGCACATGTGCAGCTGCAGGCCAGTCCATGGAGAAAAAACTGATTTTTTTTGTACAACTACAAAATTAATTTGCTGCTAGCTTAAGCTAGCACCGGCATGGCCGTCAGGCCTGCATTCATTCACCCGCGCGTCCAAATCTGTCCATGCAGCATAAATGTCCACAACTCTTCCAAGCAATTAATCCGTTTGTCACTTACACGCCGATGAATTGCTTGCTGCAGGCTGCGTCGCCGTACGGGGACCTGGAGGAGGTGCTGGCGCGGGCGGCGACGGCGGACCGGACGGTGATCATGACGCAGATCAACGCGGCGTGGACCAAGCCGGGGTCGCTGCTGGACCTCTTCTTCGAGAGCTTCCGGACCGGGGAGGGCGGCGTGGCGCGCCTGCTCGACCACCTCGTCATCGTCACCATGGACCCGGCGGCGTACGCGGGGTGCCAGCTCGTGCACCCGCACTGCTACTTCCTGAGGACGACCGGCGTCGACTACCGCGGCGAGAAGTTCTTCATGAGCAAGGACTACCTCGAGATGATGTGGGGCCGCAACAAGTTCCAGCAGACCATCCTCCAGCTCGGATACAACTTCCTCTTCACGGTACGTGTTTCTTTTCTTCTTTATTATGCAACAACTTCATGCATGTTACTTTCGATCGATGGCAGTTAGTTAGGATGAACATACATTTGCGACAAGTTGGTTAGCTAGATTGGTTACGTGTTAGTCGGTGTGTTTCACGTTGGATCGGTGGCTGTGCGGGTTTGGCCCGTCGTGCCCAGTTGAACTGTCCACAGTCTAGTCCACCGGGGTGGGCTAAGCTACTGCTTATCGTGTGGACTTTGACAATGGTGATCGGTGCATGTTGCACGCCAGGTAGCCATTAGATTCTGCCGCATATGCATCGATCATGTGGGCCCGCGGCCGGTCGGAACTTGTGGTTTGTCTCGCGCGGCCGACTGAAACATTTATGAATATAGAAATACAGTATAATCCATCTCGCTTTTGATCTTGATCGCTAATACTAATGTTCAAAACGCTGGCAATGCAGGACGTGGACGTGATGTGGTTCCGTGACCCGTTCAAGCACATCTCCATGGGCGCGGACATCGCCATCTCCAGCGACGTCTTCATGGGCGACCCCTACAGCCTCGGCAACTTCCCCAACGGCGGCTTCCTCTTCGTGCGCTCCTGCAACAAGACCATCGAGTTCTACCGCCACTGGCAGGCCGGCCGCTACCGCTTCTTCGGCAAGCACGAGCAGGACGTGTTCAACCTCATCAAGCACGAGATGACGGACCGCCTCGGCGTCGCCATCCAGTTCCTCGACACCACCTACATCAGCGGCTTCTGTCAGCTCAGCAGGGACCTCAACAAGATCTGCACGCTGCATGCCAACTGCTGCGTCGGGCTCGGTGCCAAGCTGCATGATTTGAGGAATGTGTTGGACGTGTGGAGGAACTACACGGCGGCGCCGGTGCCCGACAAGAGGGCCGGCAAGTTCCAGTGGAAGGTACCCGGGATATGCATCCACTGATCCAACCGATGGATGAGTTGCATGCTTTCCATGCATTTGGTGCCCATTCTTTCTGTTCTTCTTGCTTGTCTCCTTCTCGTGGAAAGAGGGAGGGGATTGAGAGGGGTAGCATCGATCGATTGATTCATTTTGTGAAATCATTTCAGCTAGATGATTATTAGTAAGTTATTACACTATATATGTACACAAACATACACAGAGTAGTAGTACTCCAGTATGCGTGCAGCACATGCATGCATGTATGCTGGTCCTGGCCGACTCTCGGTGGCCTGTAATTAAAGATGAATGAGTAAAGCAGTAGCCTGTTTATGCAGTACAAGTGTTGTTTTCTTGATGATACGTACACTCGAATGCAAGCAGAAGCACAGATTCCCCCGCAAAAAAAAAAAAGCAGAAGCACAGATTAAACTAGCTTTCCTGACCACCTTGGTTGGAAACAACCTTTTTCTAGGGACTCGATAATTTTGATTCAGAGAAAACATAAGTCTCATTTTTAAGAGAAGACATCATGGCCTTTTGTGCATTCGGTTTGATTCGGTTCGGTTTATATAATTTACAGTTTATACGGGTTTATAGCGGTTTATGGTTTATACCACCACCAGCGTCTTCATCGGGGACCCCTACAGCCTCGGCAACTTCCCCAACGGGGGCTTCCTCTTCATGCGCTCCTGCAACAAGAGCATAGAGTTCTATCGGCACAGGCAGGCCGGCCGGTACCGCTTCTATGGCAAGCACGAGCAGGACATGTTCAACCTCATCAAGCGCGAATGACCGACCACCTCGGCGTCAGCATCCAGTTTCTTGACACCACCTACATCAACGGCTTTTGCCAGCTCAGCAGGGGCCTCAACCAGTGGCAGAGCCAGGAATTAAGGATCAGGGGGACCAAGTCACTCAAACTTTTGATAACAGGGGCCAAACAATACTAATACATGTATTTTGTCTAAATTATGCACTGTTCATCTACTAACTAGCAACAAATCAATGATCTTAGGGGGGGCCAGGGCCCCTGCTGGTCCCCCTGTCTCCGCTACCGACCTCAACAAGATCTGCACCCTCCACGCCAATTGAAATGATCGCCATCAAGCAGTAGCTTGTTTATGCGGCTCAAGTGTTGTTTTTTGGTGATACATACACAAATGAGAACTAGCGTTGTTTGATCGAGAAAACCTTTATTCCTTAACAAAATGTTCAAAAACACAATAAACGGGTTGCATGGGCTAACTAGCACAGGAACCTGTTTTGAATCATAGTAAACTGGTTGTGCTAATGGGCCACACGTTTCATGTGCTATGTGTATGAAAAGCGGGGCCCATATCTTGTTTTTGCAGAGCGGTCAAGCCGTTTCATACTTATGTTGACGAAATCCATCATCTCTTGTGAATTGCAACAACTATAACTTGCAAAGAAAATTTTATTTCATGCCTATTTCGTGAAATAGAATTGTTTTTCCAACGTTACGCGCACCCACGACATGCTCACACTCATGGGCCCTCCCATTCATCTGTTTTTGGAAATCTTCCATTCAGTCTATTTTCTATATTTTCTTTTTCATTTTTACTGTTTTTCATTATTTTGTTTCTCCTTTTCTATCTAGTTTATTTCTTTTTTCCTTCTTATATCTATTATTTTCCTATTGTTTTCTTAATTGTATTTTTATAAACGCGTGAACATTTTTAAATTTTACATTTGTTTATTGATGGACGTCGCTAACATTTTTGAATAATTTGAATAATTTTTCATTTTTTTGAATACTTATTAAATTCTTAAACTTTTTTAATACACAAATACTTTTTAATTAGTGATTGTTTTATTTATAATCATTTTCCAAATTATAAAAAATAGTAGATTGACTTTCTGAGCCAACCGAGACAATGGAGGTGAGACATGTCTAACGTGCTTATTTTTATGCCGTGTTATATTAGTTGTGCATACATCATCATATTTATCATTGTTTTGGGTATGTATTACATACTAAATGTTACGATTATGTGTCTAGTGTTTATGATTGAATATACGTGTTTACCATTTTGTTCGTAAATAAATCCTAATATGGGATTAAATTATAAAGGTCTCTCATATCATATTAGATGTGGTATATAAGTTATGGCTAAATATTATTACTGCTAAATCGAGTAAGTTAAGACAAATGATTGACACTTATTTTTACTGAACTTTTTTACTTATTTGAAATTACTGCATAAAATATATGTTTTGAATTACTATTCCCTATTATATTTTCTTTGTATGATTGGCCATTTAATGATGTTGCTAAACATTACTATATGATGTATTATGATATAATTATGGTGTCCATTGTTGCAAATAACTGAGCTAAGCTAGAATAATATTTAATTGAAAAGTGGTGCTAATTGTTTTATTAAAAATTAGTTTGAGATGCACCTAAGAAATTATTTTGTTAAATTGATTTGTTCTTAGAACAAAAACCAATAATAAAAGAAGGTTATTTTCCTCGGTGGGTTACATGTGTCAATTTTCATATTATAGTGTATTGGGATCTGGATGCATCAATTTTAGTTTCTTTAAACATGTAGGTAGATAGGTTAAAGACATATGCGACTAACAAATATCTTGGTATAGGTTTCTAGAGTTATTTTTTATTGCCCAGGTCTAGCATATCTCCCTACAAAAGTGAACTTTAAATCCCTAAAAGCTTGAAATATAGGAACACATCTCTCCGAATATATGGCCTCCCACCAACGCAAATCACCACCATTCCAATCATCATACAATGTCTAGCGGCCAGTTTCCATCACTATTGCCATCCTTCTCCACCGTAAGCATCACATCATCTCGATATGCTAAAAGTTCAATTGTGTAGGGATCAATGACACCCAGAACTGGCATTGTTTCATCGAAAGAAACCTTTATTCCTCAAGAATGTTCAAAATCACAATAAACGGGCCGAACAGGCTAGCTACCCTACGAACATATTCTGCGGAGGGGAACTTTTGGTCTATGGGTGTATATACACCCTATATAAAAAATAATTTATTAATTCAATAAAAGAAAAAAGATCTGAAAATATTTTTGAAAGAAACTTGACCTTTCGTTGTACTGGTAAAAAAAGTTGCACAAAAAGGAAAAAAATCTCATTGACTTCTTTTAATAAAGACAAAAAATCTGGTTAAAATTGTGTGAATAGTGACCTATAATAGCATATAAATTTTGTTGTTTTCCCCTGAAGTCAATGCTGGTTTTCTATTCGTGAAAATTTATATACTAGTGCAAAAGAAAGTCAAGTTTATTGTAAAAAAACTTCCAATTTTTTCTGACTTTTTTCAATTATCATTTTTTTCCGATACTAGGTGTGTATATACACAGAAACCAAAGGGTATTTCCCCATGCTTTGTGATACGTCTCCAACGTATCTATAATATTTGATTGCTTCATGCTATATTATATTCTGTTTTGGATGATTAATGGGCTTTGTTATACACTTTTATATTATTTTTGGGACTAATCTATTAACAGGAGGCCCAGCCCAAATTGCTGTTTTTTTGCCTATTTCAGAGTTTCGCAGAAAAAGAATATCAAACGGAGTCCAAACGGAATGAAACCTTTGGGAACGTGATTTTCGGAACGAACGTGATCCAGAGGGCTTGGACCCTACGTCAAGAAAGCAACCAGGAGAGCACGAGGCAGGGGAGCGCGCCTACCCCCTGGGCACGCCCTCCACCCTCGTGGGGCCCACGTTGCTCCACCGACGTACTTCTTCCTCCTATATATACCGACGTACCCCCAAACCAACAGAAGCATCCACGAAAACCTAATTCCACCGCCGCAACCTTCTGTACCCGTGAGATCCCATCTTGGGGCCTTTTCCGGCGTCCTGCCGGAGGGGGCATTGATCACGGAGGGCTTCTACATCAACACCATAGCCTCTCCGATGATGTGTGAGTAGTTTACCTCAGACCTTCGGGTCCATAGTTATTAGCTAGTTGGCTTCTTCTCTCTCTTTGGATCTCAATACAAAGTTCTCCACGATTCTCGTGGAGATCTATTCGATGTAATCTTCTTTTGCGGTGTGTTTGTTGAGACCGATGAATTGTGGGTTTATGATCAAGTTTATCTATGAACAATATTTGAATCTTCTCTGAATTCTTTTATGTATGATTGGTTATCTTTGCAAGTCTCTTCGAATTATCAGTTTGGTTTGGCCTACTAGATTGATCTTTCTTGCAATGGGAGAAGTGCTTAGCTTTGGGTTCAATCTTGCGGTGTCCTTTCCCAGTGACAGTAGGGGCAGCAAGGCACGTATTGTATTGTTGCCATCGAGGATAACAAGATGGGGTTTATATCATATTGCATGAGTTTATCCCTCTACATCATGTCATCTTACTTAAAGCATTACTCTGTTCTTTTGAACTTAATACTCTAGATGCATGCTGGATAGCGGTCGATGTGTGGAGTAATAGTAGTAGATGCAGGCATGAGTCGGTCTACTTGTCGCGGACGTGATGCCTATATACATGATCATACCTAGATATTCTCATAACTATGCTCAATTCTATCAATTGCTCAACAGTAATTTGTTCACCCACCGTAATACTTATGCTCTTGAGAGAAGCCACTAGTGAAACCTATGGCCCCCGGGTCTATTTTCCATCATATTAATCTTCCAACACTTAGCTATTTTTATTGCCTTTTATTTTACTTTGCATCTTTATTATAAAAATACGAAAAATATTATCTTATCATATATATCAGATCTCACTTTCGTAAGTGACCGTGAAGGGATTGACAACCCCTTTATTGCGTTGGTTGCGAGGTTTTTATTTGTTTGTGTAGGTGCGAGGGACTTGAGCGTGGCCTCCTACTGGATTGATACCTTGGTTCTAAAAAACTGAGGGAAATACTTACGCTACTTTACTGCATCACCCTTTCCTCTTTAAGGGAAAACCAACGCAGTGCTCAAGAGGTAGCAAGAAGGATTTCTGGCGCCGTTGAGTCTACGCAAAAGTCAACATACCAAGTACCCATCACAAACTCTTATCTCGCGCATTACATTATTTGCCATTTGCCTCTCGTTTTCCTCTCCCCCACTTCACCCTTGCCGTTTTATTCGCCCTCTCCTTTGCGTTCGCCTCTTTTTCGCTTGCTTCTTGCTTGCTCGTGTGTTGGATTGCTTGCTTGTCACGATGGCTCAAGATAATACTAAATTGTGTGACTTTACCAATACCAACAACAATGATTTTCTTAGCACTCCGATTGCTCCTCTTACCGATACTGAATCTTGTGAAATTAATGCTGCTTTGTTGAATATTGTCATGAAAGATCAATTCGCCGGCCTTCCTAGTGAAGATGCCGCTACCCATGTAAATAGCTTCGTTGATTTGTGTCATATGCAAAAGAAGAAAGATGTGGACAATGATATTGTTAAATTGAAGCTATTTCCTTTTTCGCTTAGAGATCGTGCTAAAGCTTGGTTTTTGTCTTTGCCTAAAAATAGTATTGATTCTTGGAATAAGTGCAAAGATGCTTTTATCTCTAAGTATTTTCCTCCCGCTAAGATCATCTCTCTTAGAAACGATATTATGAATTTTAAGCAACTTGATCATGAACATGTTGCACAAGCTTGGGAAAGGATGAAATTAATGATACGCAATTGCCCTACACATGGTTTGAATTTGTGGATGATTATACAAAAAAATTATGCCGGATTGAATTTTGCTTCTAGAAATCTTTTAGATTCGGCCGCAGGAGGAACTTTATGCAAATCACTGAGAAGCTACTAAACTCCTAGATAATATTATGGTTAATTATTCTCAATGGCACACTGAAAGATCTACTAATAAGAAAGTGCATGCGATAGAAGAAATTAATGTTTTGAGTGGAAAGATGGATGAAGTTATGAAATTATTTGCTAATAAAAGTGTTTCTTCTGATCCTAATGATATGCCTTTGTCTACTTTGATTGAAAATAATAATGAATATATGGATGTGAATTTTGTTGGTAGGAATAATTTTGGTAACAACGCGTATAGAGGAAACTTTAATCCTAGGTCGTACCCTAGTAATTCCTCTAATAATTATGGTAATTCCTAAAACAACTCTTATGGAAATTATAATAAGATGCCCTCTGAATTTGAGACTAGTGTTAAAGAATTTATGAATTTGCAAAAGAATTTCAATGCTTTGCTTGAAGAAAAATTGCTTAAGGTTGATGAATTGGCTAGGAACGTTTATAGAATTTCTCTTGATGTTGATTCTTTGAAACTTAGATCTATTCCACCTAAGCATGATATCAATGAGTCTCTCAAGGCCATGAGAATTTCCATTGATGAGTGCAAAGAAAGAACCGCTAGGATGCGTGCTAAGAAAGATTGCTTTGTGAAAGCGTGTTCTTCTAATTTCTATGAAAATAAAGATGAAGATCTAAAAGTTATTGATGTGTCCCCTATTAAATCTTTGTTTTCCAATATGAATCTTGATAATGATGGGACTGAATATGAGCCACCTTTACCTAGAAGGCCTCCCAAAAATTCGGAGTTTCTAGATCTTGATGCAAAAATTGGTAAAAGTGGGATTGAAGAGATCAAAACTCTAGATATTAATGAACCCACTAGTTTGGATTTCAAGGAATTTAATTATGATAATTGCTCTTTGATAGATTGTATTTCCTTGTTGCAATCTGTGCTAAATTCTCCTCATGCTTATAGTCAAAATAAAGCTTTTACTAAACATATCATTGATGCCTTGATGTAATCTTATGAAGAGAAACTTGAGTTGGAAGTTTCTAACCCTAGAAAACTTTATGATGAGTGGGAACCTACTATTAAAATTAAAGATCATGAATGCTATGCTTTGTGTGATTTGGGTGCTAGTGTTTCCACGATTCCAAAAACATTGTGTGATTTGCTAGGTTTCCGTGAATTTGATGATTGTTCTTTGAACTTGCACCTTGCGGATTCCACCATTAAGAAACCTATGTGAAGAATTAATGATGTTCTTATTGTTGCAAATAGGAACTATGTTCCCGTAGATTTTATCGTTCTTGACATAGATTGCAATCCTTCATGTCCTATTATTCTTGTTAGACCTTTCCTTAGAACGATTGGTGCAATTATTGATATGAAGGAAGGGAATATTAGATTCCAATTTCCGTTAAAGAAAGGCATGGAACACTTTCCTAGAAAGAAAATTAAACTACCATATGAATCTATTATGAGAGTCACTAATGGATTGCCTACCAAAGATGGCAATACCTAGATCTATCCTTGCTTTTATGCCTAGCTAGGGGCGCTAAACGATAGCGCTTGTTGGGAGGCAACCCAATTTTATTTTTAGTTTTTTTTTGCTTTTTTGCTTCTGTTTAGGAATAAATCTTTGATCTAGCCTCTGGTTAGATTTGTTTTTATGTTTCAATTAGTGTTTGTGCCAAGTTAAACCTATAGGAACTTCTTGGATGATAGTTATTGATCTTGCTGAAAATTCCAGAAACTTTCTGTTCACGAAAATAATTGTTAAAAATCACCAGAACGTGATAAAACATTGAGTCCAATTGCTGCTGATCAATAAACAAATTTTATAGGTCGTACTATTTTCGTAGATTTTTTGGAGTTCCAGAAGTTTGCGTTAGTTACAGATTACTACGGACTGTTCTGTTTTTGACAGATTCTGTTTTTCGTGTGTTGTTTGCTTATTTTGATGAATCTATGGCTAGTAAAATAATTTATAAACCATAGAGAAGTTGGAATACAGTAGGTTTAACACCAGTATAAATAAATAACGAGTTCATTACAGTACCTTGAAGTGGTGTTTTGTTTTCTTTCGCTAACGGAGCTCACGAGATTTTCTGTTAAGTTTTGTGTTGTGAAGTTTTCAAGTTTTGGGTAAAAGATTTGATGGATTGTGGAACAAGGAGTGCCAAGAGCCTAAGCTTGGGGATGCCCATGGCACCCCAAGATAATCTAAGGACACCAAAAAGCCAAAGCTTGGGGATGCCCCGGAAGGCATCCCCTCTTTCGTCTACTTCCATTGGTAACTTTACTTGGAGCTATATTTTTATTCACCACATGATAAGTGTTTTGCTTGGAGCGTCTTGTATGATTTGAGTCTTTGCTTTTTAGTTTACCACAATCATCTTTGCTGTACACACCTTTTGAGAGGGACACACATGATTCGGAATTTATTAGAATACTCTATGCGCTTCGCTTATATCTTTTGAGCTATATAGTTTTTGCTCTAGTGCTTCACTTATATCTTTTAGAGCACGGTGGTGGTTTCGTTTTATAGAAACTATTATTCTCTCATGCTTCACTTATATTATTTTGAGAGTCTTAAACAGCATGGTAATTTGCTTAAATAGGAAAATTAATCCTAATATGCTAAGTATTCAAGACTAGTAAAAAACTTTCTTATGAGTGTGCTGAATACTAAGAGAAGTTTGATGATTGTTTTGAGATATAGAGGTAGTGATATTAAAGTTGTGCTAGTTGAGTAGTTGTGAAATTGAGAAATACTTGTGTTGAAGTTTGCAAGTCCCGTAGCATGCACGTATGGTAAACGTTATGTAACAAATTTGAAACATGAGGTGTTCTTTGATTGTCTTCCTTATGAGTGGCAGTCGGGGACGAGCGATGGTTTTTCCTACCAATCTATCCCCCTAGGAGCATGCGCGTAGTGCTTGGTTTTTTATGACTTGTAGATTTGTGCAATAAGTATGTGAGTTCTTTATGACTAATGTTGAGTCCATGGATTATACGCACTCTTACCCTTCCATCATTGCTAGCCTCTTCGGTACCGTGCATTGCCCTTTCTCGCACAGAGAGTTGGTGCAAACTTCGCCGGTGCATCCAAACCCCGTGATATGATACGCTCTTTCACACATAAACCTCCTTATATCTTCCTCAAAACAGCCACCATACCTACCTATTATGGCATTTCCATAGCCATTCCGAGATATATTGCCATGCAACTTTCCACCGTTCCGTTTATCATGACACATTCCTCATTGTCATATTGCTTTGCATGATCATGTAGTTGACATCGTATTTGTGGCAAAGCCACCGTTCATAATTTTTCATACATGTCACTCTTGGTTCATTGCCTATCCCGGTATACCGCCGGAGGCATTCATATAGAGTCATACTTTGTTCTAGTATCGAGTTGTAATCATTGAGTTGTAAATAAATAGTAGTGTGATGATCATCATTCATAGAGCATTGTCACAGGAAAAAAAAGAAAGGCCAAATAAAAAAAAGGATGCCCAAAAAAATAATATAAAAAGGGACAATGCTACTATCCTTTTTTTTCACACTTGTGCTTCAAAGTAGCACCATGATTTTCATGATAGAGAGTCTCTTGTTTTGTCACTTTCATATACTAGTGGGAATTTTTCATTATAGAACTTGGCTTGTATATTCCAACAACGGGCTTCCTCAAATGCCCTAGGTCTTCATGAGCAAGCACGTTGGATGCACACCCACTTAGTTTCTTTTGTTGAGCTTTCATGCATTTATAGCTCTAGTGCATCCGTTGCATGGCAATCCCTACTCCTTGCATTAACATCAATCGATGGGCATCTCCATAGCCCGTTGATTAGCCGCGTTGATGTGAGATTTTCTCCTTTTTGTCTTCTCCACATAACCGCCATCATTATATTCTATGCCACCCATAGTGCTATATCCATGGCTCACGCTCATGTATTGCGTGAAGGTTGAAAACGTTTGAGATTACTAAAGTATGAAACAATTGCTTGGCTTGTCATCGGGGTTGTGCATGATGAGAGCATTCTTGTGTGACGAAAATGGAGCATGACTAAACTATATGATTTTGCAGGGATGAACTTTCTTTGGCCATGTTATTTTGAGAAGACATAATTGCTTAGTTAGTATGCTTGAAGTATTCTTGCTTTTGTGTCAACATTAAACTTTTATCTTGAATCTTTCAGATCTGAATATTCATACCACAATTAAGAGGGTTACATTAAAAAATTATGCCAAGTAGCATTCCGCATCGAAAATTCTGTTTTTATCATTTACCTACTCGAGGACGAGGAGGAATTAAGCTTGGGGATGCTTGATACGTCTCCAACGTATCTATAATTTTTGATTGCTTCATGCTATATTATATTCTGTTTTGGATGATTAATGGGCTTTGTTATACACTTTTATATTATTTTTGGGACTAACCTATTAACCGGAGGCCCATACCAAATTGCTGTTTTTTTGCCTATTTCAGAGTTTCGCAGAAAAAGAATATCAAACGGAGTCCAAATGGAATGAAACCTTCAGGAACGTGATTTTCGGAACGAACGTGATCCAGAGGACTTGGACCCTACGTCAAGAAAGCAACCAGGAGAGCACGAGGCAGGGGGGCACGCCTATCCCTGGGCGCGCCCTCCACCCTCGTGGGGCCCATGTTGCTCCACCGACGTACTTGTTCCTCCTATATATACCTACGTACCCCAAACCAACAGAAGCATCCATGAAAACCTAATTCCACCGCCGCAACCTTCTGTACCCGTGAGATCCCATCTTGGGGCCTTTTCCGGCGTCCTGCCGGAGGGGGCATTGATCACGGAGGGCTTCTACATCAACACCATAGCCTCTCCGATGATGTGTGAGTAGTTTACCTCAGACCTTCGGGTCCATAGTTATTAGCTAGATGGCTTCTTCTCTCTCTTTGGATCTCAATACAAAGTTCTACACAATTCTCATGGAGATCTATTCGATGTAATCTTCTTTTGCGGTGTGTTTGTTGAGACCGATGAATTGTGGGTTTATGATCAAGTTTATCTATGAACAATATTTGAATCTTCTATGAATTCTTTTATGTATGATTGGTTATCTTTGCAAGTCTCTTCGAATTATCAGTTTGGTTTGGCCTACTAGATTGATCTTTCTTGCAATGGGAGAAGTGCTTAGCTTTGGGTTCAATCTTGCGGTGTCCTTTCCCAGTGACAGTAGGGGCAGCAAGGCACGTATTGTATTGTTGCCATCGAGGATAACAAGATGGGGTTTATATCATATTGCATGAGTTTATCCCTCTACATCATGTCATCTTACTTAAAGCATTACTCTGTTCTTTTGAACTTAATACTCTAGATGCATGCTGGATAGCGGTCGATGTGTGGAGTAATAGTAGTAGATGCAGGCAGGAGTCGGTCTACTTGTCGCGGACGTGATGCCTATATACATGATCATACCTAGATATTCTCATAACTATGCTCAATTCTATCAATTGCTCAACAGTAATTTGTTCACCCACCGTAATACTTATGCTCTTGAGAGAAGCCATTAGTGAAACCTATGGCCCCCGGGTCTATTTTCCATCATATTAATCTTCCAACACTTCGCTATTTTTATTGCCTTTTATCTTACTTTGCATCTTTATTATAAAAATACCAAAAATATTATCTTATCATATCTATCAGATCTCACTTCCGTAAGTGACCGTGAAGGGATTGACAACCCCTTTATTGCATTGGTTGCGAGGTTTTTATTTGTTTGTGTAGGTGCGAGGGACTTGAGCGTGGCCTCCTACTGGATTGATACCTTGGTTCTGAAAAACTGAGGGAAATACTTATGCTACTTCACTGCATCACCCTTTCCTCTTCAAGGGAAAACCAACGCAGTGCTCAAGAGGTAGCACTTTGCATCATAGTAAACTAGATGTACTAAGGGGCCACACGTTTCATGTGCTATGTGTATGAAAAAGGGGCCCAAATTTTGTTTTATAGAGCAGTCAAGCCCTTATGCCGTCATTTTATTGTGATGCAGGTATAGTGGACCAGCTCGCTCGTCGTATTGGCCGCATCAAAGAGGTTCAACTGTCGCCTAGGCTGTTCTATGAAGGTGACTATGTAAGAGTGGAGGCGTGTGTACCTGTGGCTAAACCTCTCACCGGGGTTAATCCGTTGACAGTCACGGAAGAAGAACCCTGCATGCTTCCGGTCAAGTATGAAAAGGTCCCTTACTTCTGTCAAGTCTATGGACTCATGGGACATAACCATGAGGAATGTGTTGATGGAGTTTGGGAGGCAAATGATAAGCAATGGGGGAGTTGGATGTTGTCTCAAAGAAAGGAGGTAGCACAAGAACCGCAAGGTGGAGGCCGTGCATCACGAGGCGGTCGATCGGGGGGACATGGCAGAGCGAGCAAGGGTGGACGTTGTGCTCCACCACTGCACGAGAGTTCAACTCTGATGGCCTGCAAGACACACGTGATGGTGTAGCACTTTCACGTAAGTATCCCAATTGGCAATTGTCTGAACGAAGAGCGGAGGAGAGTATTTATAGGAGTGCTTCTATCACACACAAGTTATCATAATTCTTATGTGAAATATCAATGATTCTGGATACATCATGTAATTAACACGCTTTCCATGCCCAGTCAATGCGCTATCGGGCACACAATTTGATCCATCGATCTCACCGTTGACATGATGAGCTAGAGTCCTAAAATGATCGCCATCAAACACTCTGCTAATACTAATGCTGCTGAATGAAAAATGACAATGCAGGATGTGAACGTGATGTGGCTCCGTGACCCATTCAAGCACATCTCCATGGGGGCGGACATCGCCATCTCCAGCGACGTCTTCATGGGGGACCCCTACAGCCTCGGCAACTTCCCCAACGGGGGGTTCCTCTTCGTGCGCTCCTGCAACAAGACCATCGAGTTCTAGCGCCACTTGCAAGCCGGCCGGTGATGACCACGAGTATATGGGATCAATTGTATCCTTTTCGATAAATAAGAATGTCAAACCCAACGAGGAGCAGAAGGAAATGACAAGTGGTTTTCAGCAAGGTAATGCCTGCAAGTGTTGAAATTGTAAGTAGCAGAGTAGTTTGATAGCAAGATAATTTGTAACGAGCAAGTAACGGTAACGGTAACAAAAGTGCAGCAAGGTAGTCCAATCCTTTTGAGGCAAAGGACAAGCCAAAACGGTCTCTTATAATAAGCAAAGCGTTCTTGAGGGTACATGGAAATTTCATCTAGTCACTTTCATCATGTTGGTTCAATTCATATTCGCTACTTTGATAATTTGATATGTGGGTGGACCGGTGCTTAAGTGATGTTCTTACTTGAACAAACCTCCTACTTATGATTAACCCCTCGCAATTATCTGCAACTACGAGAAAATTATTAAGAATAAATTCTAACTATAGCATTAAACATTTGGATCCAATCGGTCCCTTACGGAATAGCGCATAAACTAGGGTTTAAGCTTCTGTCACTCTCACAACCCATCATCTAATAACTACTCCACAATGCATTCCCTTAGGCCCAAATATGGTGAAGTGTCATGTAGTCGACGTTCACATGACATCACTAAGGGAATCACAACATACATACTATCAAAATATCGAACACATATCAAGTTCACATGATTACTTGCAACATGATTTCTCCCGTGACCTCAAGAACAGAAGTAACTACTCACAAATGATAATCATGCTCAAGATCAGAGAGGTATTAAATAGCATATTGGATCTGAACATATAATCTTCCACCAAATAAACCATATAGTAATCAACTACAAGATGTAATTGAAAGTGCGTTATATCGACTAGAGGGGGGTGAATAGGCGATTTTTATGAATTCTTCACTGAGGAATTTGCGGGTGAGGAAATTCCTTAGCGAAGAACTACTTGTAGCGGAATAAGTACTCAGAAGTAAACATAACAGAACACAAGCATGGTCATCATGATGAAATGAAGACAAGCACAGAGTACAGAAAGCGTAAACACAGGATAACACATGATGAAGACAAACAGACTAAAGAAATTGAACTGAGGAAATTGAGAAAGTCTTCAGTCAAAGTCTTCAAACACAGATATGAACAAGCACACAACACAGTTATGAGGAAATGAAAGAGTTGAGGAAATAGAACCAGTAAGCTTGGTGAAGACAATGATTTGGTAGACCAGTTCCAACTGCTATCTCAGTTGTACATCTGGTTGGAGCGGCTAGGTATTTAAACCTGAGGACACACAGTCCCGGACACACAATCCTCACCTTATTCTCCTTCAGCTAAGGTCACACAGACCTCGCCCAATCACTCGTGGTAAGTCTTTAGGTGACTTGCGAACCTTCACAAACTCGGTCACTCGGCGATCCACAATTCCTCTTGGATGCTCTAGACCATGACGCCTAACCGTCTGGAAGAAGCACAGTCTTCAAAGGTAACAAGCGTCGGATCCATGCAGGATCAATCTCTTCAGTGATGCTCAATCACTTTGGGTTTGTAGGTGTTTGGGTTTGGGTTTTCCTCACTTGATGATTTTCGCTCAAAGTCCTTGGAGGATGGGATGCTCTCAAATGACAAGTGTCAGTTTCTCTCGGAGCAGCCAACCAGCTAGTGGTTGTAGGGGGCGGCTATTTATAGCCTAGGGAGCAGCCCGACATGATAAGACATAAATGCCCTTCAATGATATGACCGTTAGGTGGATAAGATATTTTGGGACAGCTGGCGCGCAGCACAGCAACGGTCGGAAATTTGAGGCTCAAATTCCTCAGGGCTATCATGTTCCTCACTGTGTAGGCAATCCACACTGGCGAATTCCTAACTCCTCAGTCAGAACAAATTCCTCAGAGACCAGAAGAACTTCGTCTCTGTCACTGAAGAATATGACTGAACTGTATGAGATTTTGAATGGCTTCACTCGAAGGGATTGGTAGGTGTAGGATTTTGAGTTGAGCATCACATGGAAATTTTTTCTTAGTATTTCCTCGACCCCCTTTAACAGTACGGTGTTTCCTATATATGACTCAAGAAAGATAAAATGAAACTACGAAAACAAAAGTCTTCATGGTTCATGTTCCTCAAATGAATACCAAGTCTTAAAGGTCACACCAATTTCTTCACTTTCAAAGTCTTCAGAAAGTGTTCAGAAATCCAAAGTCTTCAGTCGAAGAACTTCATTTTTAGGGGTCGACTTTTTCTGTAAATATCAAACTCCTCATAGACTTATAGACCTGTGTACACTCATAAACACATTAGTCCCTTAACTTATAAGTCTTCAATACACCAAAATCACTAAGGGGCACTAGATGAACTTACAATCTCCCCCTTTTTGGTGATTGATGACAATATAGCTTAAGTTTTCAACGGGGATAAACATATGAGGTGTAAATACTGATATTGAGGAATTTGATTGCAAGATATAGAAGAACCCCCCCTGAAGATGTGCATAGTGAGGAATTTGATTTTGAAGCAATGCACGCTTGAAGAGTTGAATCATGGAGATCTCCCCCTATATCTTGTAATTCATACACGCATTTGACATAATATATGAAGAATTTGAAATGTATGATGAAATATGGTGACTGATGTAATTCAGCATGCGTGCATAAACATTAATGAGGAATAAGCATGCAGAAAATCACAGCAAAAGTATCAGGCCACCATAGAGTTGAAGTTTACAACTCGATCCAGCAAAGTCATCAGAAGAATGAGAGTTGTAACTTAGCAAAAAAAATGCCCATATAAGATAGACCCGCTTGAAGACTAACTCAAATTTCTCCCCCTTTGTCATCGAATGACCAAAAGGATCGAAAATGAGGACTAACGCCCCTGAAGAATATCAAGTTGATGAAGGAGCGCCAGCGTTGTTGGGTTCGTTTGTCGTAGTAGGGCCTGCCGCAGTGTCGTCCAAGTCTTCATGCTCATCGGTGCGCGTGATGAAGAATATGAGCTGGCCACCAAGGAAGGAACTTTGACCTTCTTGTATTTCTTCGGTGGAGGAGCAGACCAGTCAAACTCTTCCTTGAGACCCATGTTCTTCAGTTCTTCTTCACCATATACATGTGACAGAATAGCCCAGGTGCGATCGAAGACTTCATGGAGGTAGTAATGGTTTTTCTTCACTGCATTATGTGTAGCAGTCATGTTGTGAAGAATTGAACCAAACTGACGCTTAACCCATTTATGGTTTCGATCCACCTTCTGGTGAAGACTTAGCAGAAGTTCACGGTCAGTCATCACACGAGGAGCAGTAGCTTGAGGATTTGGCTTGGAGGCATGGGCAGCAGAATCATGAGTGGCAGAGTCATCATTGGTGGAGTAAGATGCAGCCTTGCGAAATTGACCATCCAATGGACGAATGCCTTCATCTATAACAGCTGGTGCCTTGCCCTTTTCGTCAGTTGAGGAATAGGTCTGCTTGAGGACTTCAATCAGGGGCAAGTAGCTGAGGTGATTCTGAAAATCAGCTTTGTAGTTGAGTGAAGACCTTGTCCTGAGGAATCTCATAATCCAAGGTGCATAAGGCTTCAGCTCAAACGGAGAAAGTGCAACATTTGCCAGAGTCCTCATGAAGAAATCATGATAATTGACAGGAATGCCATGAATGATGCTGAAAACCAGATTCTTCATGATGCCGACAATTTCCTCATCAAATGAGTCGTAGCCTTTGATTGGACTCATAGTCTTCGTCAGAATGCGATAGACTGTTCTTGGTACATACTGCAATTCCTTCACGAGGAATTTTGTCCTTGAGGCTTGACCAGGTTTCAATGGCTTCATCAGCACTTGCATATAGTGATCTGTAAGCTCAGGCTCTTGGTACATGCAATGATCTCCTTCAGGTGGAGGACTGATGGGCAGGGCGTGAAGTAATTCAGAGGCCGGTGCTTTGTAGTGAGTGTTTTCGGTCATCCAGTCCAAAACCCAGGAGTTCACATCGTCAGCACTCCTGTGATGTGCAATGTTGCGTAGAATTGAAGAATGAGTTCTTCATTCCAATCAACTATGTCTGTCCAAAAGTTGAGGAGGCCTGTGTCATGAAGCACACTGAGGACAGGTGTGAAGCACGACAGTGATTCCATGTCCATATGAGGAATATGCTCGTGGTCGAAGACTTTGTCCTTGTTGAAGAGCAGTGAAGAATAGAAGTTGGCCTGGCTGGCGGTCCAGAAGTGCTTCCTTCTAAGACGAGCAGAATTGTAGGGATTGTAGTCAGTGAAGAACACGTGCTCGCCGAACAAATCATCAACCTTTAATTTTTTCTTCTTTGAGAATGGATCCTTTGGCTTGGGATGAGGAGTGTCAGTCAATTGCATTATCACCTCAGGAATCGCAATCTCAGGTTCTTCAGGCTGAGGAATTTCAGCTTCTACTCCAGTGACAGCCTGGGTCTTCAATTCTTCATTTAGATTTTCTTCAGCACTAGTGGCTGGAATTTCTTCATGGACAGACGGTGTGGCATGAGGTTCATCAGATCCCATTTGAACTGTAGTTGCTGGGGACTGAGGAATTTGTTGCAATGGTGTGAAGAGTGGAGAGTTGGGGTGCTGACTTTCCCAAAAGTCATCATTCAGCACAGGTGTGGTACAGCCAATGTCCACATCTTCATCTTCCATTTCTTCAACGCCGGCCTCTTCGAGGAAACAGCTGGAGTTGAAGGGATTTCATCCACTTCAATTTCTTCATCCATCTGCTCTGACGTAGCAGCAGAAGGATTTTCTTCATCGGATTTGCTAGGAATCACATATTCTTCATCATAAGGAACAATGTCCTTTGATGGCATGGTTGAGATAGGAACATCATCAATGGGGTTTGCAAATGAGCTGGTCAGAGACTTCATCTTCTTCGAAGCTGAAGAATCCGATGAAGCTGATGCCTTCCTTTTCTTCACTGCTGCATGCTCTACAGCCTTGGTCTTCTTTACATCTGAAGCAGATGGAAGGACCGGAGTTGGGGTAGGCGCAGGAGGAGCAGAGGAATGTGGTTGATTTTCTTCAGGCACAATTGATGCAGTTGCCCTGACCTCTTCCTTTTCTTCAGGCGCACCACTAGTGGATGCCCTGGCAATTTCATCAGCGGCTGGAATGTGGTCATCAGCCCTGGAACTCACATTTTCTTTAGCTGCCCGAATGTCATCAGCGGTGCTGGCATGTTCTTCAGTTGGCTGAGCAGATGCTTCAGCCTGAGGAATTTCTTGTTGCGATGGGGCTGCAACATTGGAGGTGAACTTTTCAGTCAGTTTTACAAACCTGACCTTGGCTCCTTGCCAATCAGCATAGTAAGCATTGAAATCATCGCTGAGGACATTGATTTCAGACTGGATCTTCACAAGTTCATCAGTTGTCATAGTGATAATGTTGTTCTTCAGGAATTTTTCTTTCCTGTACCGCGCTTTCTTGATCTGCCTGGCCTTCTCAAATTTCCATTTCTCTTCTTGGATGAAGGCAGTCAACATATGACTTTGGCCAGGAGTCAACTTGAAATTAGGCATAGGAGTGTTTGGGTCCTTGTGCCGGAGATCAATGTAGTCGAGGATCAACTTTGGATCCAAAAGCAGAGGCACAACAGTGAGGGGAGAGAGAGAGGCCAACGAAGTCTTGTTTATATCTGGAGAGGGTGAGAGAGTGTGAAGAGAGCAACTACAAGCGCTGAGGCTCCAGCGTGTATATATATACTGGAGCAAGTGTGAAGAGTGCAAACCCTAGGAAACAAGCGCCGAGGCTGCAGCTTATACGTGATGAGGTGATTATACGGTCACTACGAGATCGTATAGCTCCGTATCCATCCATTTTGACCAGTCAAAGAATCCTCCTGGCACGAATTATGCTCAAGTGTAGTTATCAAACCCGAGACCTCAAGTTTGATGAGTGAACAGGCTAACCAGCTACACAACCCTCCCGTTATGTTCAATGAGAGGAAAATAACCTTTTATACATTCCTGCATTCGTGTTACAAGCATGTCGTGTTTTTTTGTGTGTGTGGGAGTCATTGGGATTTAAATCATAATCGTGTCATGTGGCTTTGGTGGTAAGACTATCCACAGTGGTGCAGAAATAATGCAACCTTAGTCACCTTACCTCTCTCCACGTCGTACGTTGGGTCCCACCAGTCAGAGGGTGAAACAAACAAATTAATAAGAAAAATTAAAAGCGCCAGCAGTGTATCTTACCTCACACATCTTGCTACTGCTCGGGAACACTGTCCAATTGATCCCTCTGTT
This sequence comes from Triticum aestivum, assembly GCF_018294505.1. Taxonomy (NCBI): domain Eukaryota; kingdom Viridiplantae; phylum Streptophyta; class Magnoliopsida; order Poales; family Poaceae; genus Triticum; species Triticum aestivum. The sequence continues at coordinate 553,662,807 of NC_057808.1, read as the reverse complement.
CGCTCACGTACTATTTTAAGTGAATCCTTATTATAACATGCACACAATTTTGGGCACTTGTATTCGACCTAAGTCAGTGTGCCACCGTATCTCGTACGACTCCCTCCATCTAGGTGTAATAAGTCACGCTAGAAGGTGCAGCGGGACCAAGGTGTAAGCAGATTGGAGGAGAAGGAGAAACTTGACCGGTCATTCCTCCAATCAAAGCCCTGATTTCTGTCTCTAAACGCAACAATTAATCCAAACAACTAAGAGATGCTGTTTTAGCTACCATGCAGGGCCACGTATTAACTCGCATGCAAGCCGACTTTGATTTCTTGACTGATCAACGCGTAGTTGCGCTCCATGCATTGGGTTTCCGTGGGAGATAACAAGGCAGAGTAAGGAGCGTTTGGTTACATTGCTTAGGCTGGTCATAGTGGCGAGTAACTTGGACTAGTAACATGCATATGTTACTAGTCTATGTTACTACTACGCGAAGTTTGTCGTCGGAAGTGAGCCGATCTGGCTCTCCTGAGCTAGCAAGGTTTTTCTAGCCCACCCAAGCTAGCTGGCCCACAAAAGCTAACATATTTTAACAGTTCCAAACACCTAACCTTGCCCGGCTATGCTATAAGCTGTTCTTGCTAAGGATCCAAACGCTCCCTATGTAACAATGCTCGCTAGCAACAAGGCCAGGAGGGGATTGAGATGCGGAGTTAATGGACGACACCTAAACATTTTGGGAATATCAGATTTCTGTAAGATGAGTTAACACCTAGACGGAGGGAGTACTACTCCTCAGTCCAGGTTTGACGGAATATTCGTCACCTCTTCTCTTCTTGTACGTACTCCATTTGTATCTCACTTCCCGTGGCTTCGCACTCGCACGATTTTCCTATTCTACGAACCTGTGTGTGCGTGTGCATGTGTGTGTGTGTGTGTTTAACAGCATGTGTGTGTTAGAGAGAGCGACAGATCGACCTACTCCTACAGAGAGATGGTGTGTAGTGTACGATTTTAGCCGCGAGAGTCGGTGCATCCTCTCGTTTCTGGGCGTCCGGTAGGGACAGGCGGACAGCTGCCACGCCCGCTCCTGACCAGGCTGGCCCACACAAAGCCCCTCCATCGCCCGCGTGCGCTTCTCGCCCGAAACGGTCAGCGCCGCTCCAAAGACTCGGTGCCGCATTCATGCCCGGGCAGAGCGGACGCGGCCTCTCACTGGCGCCTGCGTTGAAGGGATAAGCGGATTCAAGAGTGATGGTTGCTTCGTCCGTCCAACTTACTGCTGGGTCTATGTGATTTGACGGCTCATTGGTCATTATTACTGAGGTGGTAGGACTGCTGGATGTCCCACGCTTTCGGCGAAAGGAGGTACTACTAGATTACAATTTTCTCCGTTCTTACGGCGGAGGAGTGCAAGAGCAGTGAAAACACGCAGGCTCAGTGATTACATGGCCCACCTCACATTAACACCATATTTTCTGGACACCGTGCGACACCTAACTCTTTAAATAGTACTCCCTCCGTTCCTAAATATAAGTCTTTGTAGAGATTCCACAAGGTGGACTACATATGGAACAAAATGAATGAATCTACACTTAAAATGCATCTATATACATCCGTATGTGGTTCATGGTGAAATCTCTACAAAGACTTATATTTAGGAATGGAGGAAGTACTAGTATAGTATGTACTATAATTTATCAGCGAGATAGTACAATGCTATGAAGCTTCCAGCTTCTGTTACATGCATCTTGCGTCCAAGGTTGCCCGTTGCAACATTTCATCAAATACAAAGGAGACTAACATGCATGCTATTGCATCTCAATGATTGACAGATCATAGCAAATATTGGTTCCTCAAAAAGATCATAGCAAATATGTACTCCCTCCGTTCCAAAATAAGTGTCTCAACTTTATGCGGGGGTGTTTGTTTCCAGGGACTTTTTAGTGTAGGGACTAGAAAAAGTCCCTCTTAGAGACTTTTTAACCAAATAGGAGGGACTACTAGGGACTAAAACTTGCTTTTTGGGACTTAATGAAGAAGACTCTCAAGGAGAGTCTTTTTTGGGACTTTTCCAACAATGCCCCTCCTTGCACCCATTGCCCCGCCGCCCCATGGTGTTGTTTGGTTGTTATTTTTCTGTATACTGGGGGTAACATGGTCATTCAATAACCTCTAGGGAGGGACTAGGGACTTTTTAGTCCCTGAAAACAAACAGGGGGGGACTTTTTAAGGAGTAGGGACTTTTTAGTTGGGACTAGAAAAAGTCCTAGGACTTATGAACCAAACATGGCCTCAATATGGACTACATACGGAGCAAAATGAGTGAATCTACACTCTAAAATACGTCTATATACATCAGTGTTTGGAGTATGTACTAGTAGTTCATATTGAAATCTACTAAAGGACATATATATTCCAAACAATATGATAATCTCTCTAACCAAGGTAGTAGGGACGAGGAGTAAACGGAGGGAGTAGTAAAATTTTCTCCTCGTCCTGCGAGCCACCGCGCGCGTGGGCGAGGGAGCAGGCGTAAGGCGTACAGTACTACTACTAGTAAGCAAGCTTCACCTCATCCTGCGAGCCACCGCGCCCGTGGGCGGGGGAGACGACGTACTAAGCAAACTTCTCCTCGTTCTGTGAGTTGACGGGACACATCAAAAGTACTCCAGTGTATAGAGCCTTGCCTCTAAGGTAGGCCCCACATGGTTTGCCTATTTTTTAACATAACGCGTCAAGCCGCAATTTGTTTGTTCACCCGTGGTAGACAATCCTCCCTCCATCAAGTGGACAACCAGCACACGTGTCAAATTACCACGTGGGCTGCTTTTTCGTACAGAAATGAGCTCCACCGTGTACCCGCGTGGGTGTGGTTGGGAAAGAGACGGGAGTACGTGCGCCGTGCATGCACCTCTTCTCTTCGTGCACGTCCCCCACCTACATGGGTGTGTGTGAGAGAGATACAAACCTAGACAAATGGCTTGTGCGTTCGTGAGTGTTTTTTGTTTTGGGGGGGGGGTTGATTTCATGAATGTATTTGTGGGAATATGTGTCGATGACATCTCAAACAAAATTTTGCATGCAATGTGTGTGAAATGGAGGCCTATCCATATCATATATAGAGGGTCGGGTGATCCACGAGAAGAGAGGGAGGGGTAATAGATATCGATAGAGTCGAAGAGAGGATCAAGTGGGTGGGTGCGAGATCGATGAAGAGAGCCATCGAAATTGTGTGTGTGTGCAAGTCAAAGATATAGGGCGACTGACCTACCGGAATGTCAGAGGGCACAGGTCAAGTTTGTGTGTGGCAGGGAGACATGACTAGAGCGCTCGATGTATCGGTGTGTGTGTGCGTGGGAGGGGGGTGGGGCAAGGGGTAGGCAGAGGCCTAACTATAGAGGTAGAATGACTCGTATATGTGTTGACAAGGACAGACCCAGCTATGTCTTGAGGGAGATCGGTCGACATCCATACATAACTGAAGGATGGGAAATAGGATGGGACAGAGAGAGAGAGAGGAGAGAGAGAGAGGTAGGGAGAGGGGTAGAGTGCTGGATGGGTGATGGAGTTGCTTCTCGAAGATGTGGGAGAGGCCTACTAGACAAACTGAGGGTGGAACTGCAATATTATCAATAAGAGTGGGGATGTGTTTCTGTGTGTGCCTGTGCGTGATAGATCTGTCGGGACGCATCCATGGATGATGAAAGGGAACCATGTGTTTGCTAAGCAAACCCAACTAGATCGGTAGATCAATTTTGTTTGTCGGAGGAAGGGAGAGACATAACTAATGAGGTAGATCGATCGACGCGTGAAAAAAAAACGAGTTATAAGGACCTAGCTAGCTATATGTATAGCGGGAGATCGGTCGGTGTACATCCATTTGTTAGAGGCAAATAAGGCCCGGCGAGACGGATAGACAGAGAGAATGGAGCTAGGAGGTGGTGCGAGAGGCCCAGCTACTAGCTAGATAGGGGGAGGAGTGTGCGGTTGTGAGATCCATGAAAAGAGGGGCGAGAGTTTACATGTGTGTGGGACCATATGAGAGACACGAGGCAAGGACACATAAAGGAGGAGATTGAAGGTGCGTGTGTATGTTGTAGGCAGACATCGCTGGAGAGGTTTATCGATCGGTGTGTGTCGGAAAGGAGTTGCGGAGACTGTGGGAGAACGACCTAAAGAAAAAAATGAATGTGCGCGATGGATAGAATGCTGAGGGAGGGGGAGGGCGAGGAGGGCGTGTGCATGCACGAGAGGAAGTTAGTGGTAGCTACAAAGGTTAGAGGATTGTGTGGGTGTAAGAGACTAACAAAGATCATAATTTGATATGAAAGTGGATTCATATATTTGAATAGGAGATCATAGTGTTTTAAACATATGCATGCATGAATATAGCGGTGATACGCGTGTTGTGGTTTTGCACATGTTATACCATAATGAGATAATGCATGCCGTTTGCAACTCACAGCTAAATGTCGAACAATCTAAACCATACTGTACATCGAACAATCTCACATTTTATTTGAATTTGTGATAATGTGTGGCGTTTGTAGCTTACAACTAAATATCGAACAATCTAAACAATACTATATATCGAACATTCTCACATTTTATTTGAATTTGTGGTAATGTGTGGTGTTTGCAACTCTCATCTAAATACTTGTAGGCGTAGGGGGCGGGGCACCATACATAATGTGATAAACACACTATACATATGAGACATGGTTTAGACTTTGAAGATCTAGCTAGAGCTTGAAATACTGTGATTTCAAATCAACATAAAGTGGATTCAAAAAATCGAGTTCGAGTTCATATAGTACACATAATTCATATGTAACTTGAGACTAATCATGTGGTGTGCTGTGAAGATAATACACAAACGATGGTTTAACTTGACAGTAATGATGATTGTAGATCTTATTAAAACAGAGAAACGAATTCAAATGCTTTGACTTCACAACAATCATTATTGTAGATCTTATTCAAATAGAGAAACAAATTCAAATTTAGTTCATATTGAAGCGGTAGTATATACGTTTGGAATGCACTAAAACGTTCATTTGAGTAGTAGGTTGGATGCATTATACACGTAGCGAAATATTTTAATTGAACATAACATTAATTCAAAGTTTTGAATGACATTTGTAGTGCGAATTGATTTGGTACAGTACACGTTTGGCTTGTCCAGAAATTTCAACCCGCGCCTTGTTAGCCCGAAATATTTAAGATATATCTTTGTCTCGTTGTGCTCCGACAACACCCTCCATCTCAACCAGCGCCTTGCTATTCCAAAATTACAACGCGCGCGAAAACTCCCACCTCCTGTGAAATCCCGACACGTGAAATGCCCGTGATACCCCTGAACTGAAAGAACCGCCTCAAATCGGTGGGGGTACTTTCGTAGCTTACCCCACATTTCGGACAAGCGCGTCCCTAAGCCATGGTTCCCCACTCCCATCCCATCCGCCCACCCATTCGTACACCGAGGCTAGGAAAACCCGCGAAGCCCCACACCCTCCTCCGTCCGCCACCCAGTCGGAGCCTCTTCCCCGACGATGTCGTCCACAGCAACACCTCGACGTCCCTCATCCACCGTACCGGATAAGGATCCTCGTCGATCTGGTCGTCCCGCCGGTTCAGCCACCCCTTCCTCCACCTCCAAGGAGCTGCCCCGACGTTCCCCTCGGCTTTTGCACCACCTCCATTCCCACACCACCGTCTTCACCTGCACCACCGGAAGAGCATCATCATCACCGTTTCCTCGGATGAAGCTGCGGCCTAATCGGCGCCACCAAAGAGGTTGTACACTAATCGCCACATTTTCTTCTTGATTCGATCTCACGGTGCTGCCGGTGCTCGGTCCCGAGCCGACACGGCGCGGCTCCATCCACGGCGGCGTCGCCGGCCACTTCCTCCACGGCGTCGCTCCCTCGGCGGCGACGTCCACATCAGTAGGAGCTACTGCTGCTTTAGCTCTTGCTCGCGCTGCTGCTCTGCTCTTGCTCTCGGTCCCCTGCCTGGTCTGCTCTTGCTCTTGCTCTTGCTCGCGCTGCTGCTCTCGCTCTTGCTCTTGCTTGTGATGCTGCTCTGATTTAGCTACACTTCAGTCGACTGAATCGAATTTTGGGTCAGTCGATTTTCAGGGGGTGGGGGGCTCGCCGGAGTTAAGGAAGAACCTGCCGCAGCGGAGAGGGGGGCTCGCCAGAGAGGTACCCCACTATCTATCTTAGGGT